>NC_082706.1:173793721-174093721 GCF_030144855.1 Hypanus sabinus
GGGGGAAGAGAGAGAGAGAGTGTGAGTGTGTGTGGGGGTGGGGGGGATGGGGGGGAAGAGAGAGAGAGTGAGTGTGTGTGGGGTGGGGGGGATGGGGGGGAAGAGAGAGTGAGTGAGTGTGTGTGGGGTGGGGGGGATGGGGGGGAGAGAGAGAGTGAGTGTGTGTGGGGTGGGGGGGATGGGGGGGAAGAGAGAGAGAGTGAGTGTGTGTGGGGTGGGGGGATGGGGGGGAAGAGAGAGAGAGTGAGTGTGTGTGGGGTGGGGGGGATGGGGGGGAAGAGAGGGAGAGTGAGTGTGTGTGGGGGTGGGGGGGATGGGGGGGAAGAGAGAGAGAGTGAGTGTGTGTGGGGTGGGGGGGGATGGGGGGGAAGAGAGAGAGTGAGTGTGTGTGGGGTGGGGGGGATGGGGGGGAAGAGAGAGAGAGTGAGTGTGTGTGGGGGTGGGGGGGATGGGGGGAAGAGAGAGAGTGAGTGTGTGTGGGGTGGGGGGGATGGGGGGAAGAGAGAGAGAGTGAGTGTGTGTGGGGGTGGGGGGGATGGGGGGGAAGAGAGAGAGAGTGAGTGTGTGTGGGGGGTGGGGGGGATGGGGGGGAAGAGAGAGAGAGTGAGTGTGTGTGGGGTGGGGGGGATGGGGGGGAAGAGAGAGAGAGTGAGTGTGTGTGGGGTGGGGGGGATGGGGGAAGAGAGAGAGAGTGAGTGTGTGTGGGGTAGGGGGGATGGGGGGAAGAGAGAGAGTGAGTGTGTGGGGGGTGGGGGGGATGGGGGGAAGAGAGAGAGAGTGAGTGTGTGTGGGGTGGGGGGGGATGGTGGGAAGAGAGAGAGAGTGTGTGTGTGGGGTGGGGGGGTTGGGGGGGAAGAGAGAGAGAGTGAGTGCGTGGGGGGTGGGGGGGATGGGGGGGAAGAGAGAGAGAGTGAGTGTGTGTGGGGGTGGGGGGGATGGGGGGAAGAGAGAGAGAGTGAGTGTGTGTGGGGGGGGGGGATGGGGGAAGAGAGAGAGAGTGTGTGTGTGGGGTGGGGGGGGGTTGGGGGGGAAGAGAGAGAGAGTGAGTGTGTGTGGGGTCGGTGGGGGGATGGGGGTGAAGAGAGAGAGAGTGAGTGTGTGTGGGGTGGGGGGTGATGGGGGGAAGAGAGAGAGAGTGTGTGTGTGGGGTGGGGGGGATGGGGGGGAAGAGAGAGAGAGTGAGTGTGTGTGGGGTGGGGGGGATGGGGGGGAAGAGAGAGAGAGTGAGTGTGTGGGGGGTGGGGGGGATGGGGGGGAAGAGAGAGAGAGTGAGTGTGTGTGGGGTGGGGGGGATGGGGGGGAAGAGAGAGAGAGTGAGTGTGTGTGGGGTGGGGGGATGGGGGGAAGAGAGAGAGTGAGTGTGTGGGGGGTGGGGGGGATGGGGGGGAAGAGAGAGAGAGTGAGTGTGTGTGGGGGTGGGGGGGATGGGGGGGAAGAGAGAGAGAGTGAGTGTGTGTGGGGTGGGGGGGATGGGGGGGAAGAGAGAGAGAGTGAGTGTGTGTGGGGTGGGGGGCATGGGGGGAAGAGAGAGAGAGTGTGTGTGTGGGGTGGGGGGGTTGGGGGGAAGAGAGAGAGAGTGAGTGTGTGTGGGGTCAGTGGGGGGATGGGGGTGAAGAGAGAGAGAGTGAGTGTGTGTGGGGTGGGGGGGGATGGGGGGGAAGAGAGAGAGAGAGTGTGTGTGTGGGGTGGGGGGGATGGGGGGAAGAGAGAGAGAGTGAGTGTTTGTGGGGTGGGGGGGGGATGGGAGATGGGAAGGTTTCAGAGAGAAGCTTCAGTCATGGAGAGGGATTTTCACATGGTAGAGTGAAAAGGTCAAGGGGAGGGTTGTGCTTTAGGGAGAGATGGATCCTGGTGATCAGCAGCAGGTATAGACACTTAGAGAAAAATGGATTTCTTAGATTTCCAGCAGTGCCAGACATAAGGTCAGGTGTTAAACTAACACTAAAGCGACTTCTAGTTGACATCCCTCGTCAGCCACCCATTTCAGTTCTACTTCCCATTCCCTTATGTTGATACATGGCCTTCTCTACTGCCGCGATGAGGCCACACTCAGGTTGGAGGAGCAACATCTTATATTCCATCTGGGTAGCCTCCAACTTGATGGCACGAACATCGATATCTCAAATTTCCGGTAATTGCCCCCCTCCTTCACCATTCCCCATTCCTGTTTCCGTCTCTCTCCTATCTCCTTACCTACCCATCACCAATTCTGGTGCTCCTGCACATTCCCTTTCTTCCATGATGTTCTATCCTCTCCTTTCAGATTTTTCCTTTTCCAGCCCTTTATCTCTTTCACTAATCGACTTCCCATCTCTTTACTTCACCCTTCCCCCTCTCCTGGTTTCACCCATCACCTGCCACCTTGTATTTCTTCCTCCCCTCCCCCACCTTCTTGCTCTGACTTCCCATCTTTTTCTTCAGTCCTGCTGAAGGGTCCTGGCCTGAAACGTTGACTATTTATTTCCATAGATGCTTCCTGACTTGTTGAGTTCCTCCAGCATTTTGTGTGCTTTGCCTTCTAGTTCGCACTTGCTTTAGTGTTTGCTCAAGTTACATTAAACCAACGTTATGTGACTTTTGATATCACTGCATGACCAGAAATCTCTCCATCGTCACAGAAGAGAGACATAACAAATTGCTGATGCTGGGGTCTGGAGCAAAATGGAATCTGCTGAAGGTACATAGCAGATCGAGTAGCACCTGTGGGAGGAAAGGAACTGCTGACGTTCTGTTTTGAAAACCCTGCAACAGGGCAGAGAGTGGAGAGGCAAGATGGCCAGTATGAAAAGAAGGGGAGAGGTTAGACAGGAATTGGTGGAATGAGGAGGGATGTAAGATGGTAAGCAGGCTTTGCCAAGTAGGGGAGGAAAGCAGTAGTGGGATTGTGTGACAGTGTGAGAGATGGAGGCTCAGAAAGAGAGGAATAAGAGTATATGCTGAAAGGCAATTGGAGCAACATGGATAAAGGGATTTGGGAAGGTTTGACACAGGGGCTAGAGCGAGATAAGCAGGAACACAGGGGGCTACCAGTGCTTGATTCTGATAGGAAAAGGAGGGATGATAATTGGAACATTTTAGGAGAGAGGTGAATGGCAGGTGGAAACAGAACAAGATGAGAGAGGGGTTGTGGTGAAAGCCTGTAGCTGAACTGTGTGTGCGTTGAGTGAAAGGTAGTAATAGGAGGGGGGGCAAAAATGGGTGATGAGGAGGGGATGCTTAGGGTGGGAGTGGTGTTGAGGGAAAGGGGACAAAAATGGGAGGATCAAAGGAGGGGAGGGGAAAGGGGGGAAATGCAGGAAGCAACCCATTGGAGGGGTAGGTTACCTAAAG
Source organism: Hypanus sabinus (assembly GCF_030144855.1). Taxonomy (NCBI): domain Eukaryota; kingdom Metazoa; phylum Chordata; class Chondrichthyes; order Myliobatiformes; family Dasyatidae; genus Hypanus; species Hypanus sabinus. Next base: position 173,797,052 of record NC_082706.1, read on the forward strand.
TTGGAAAACTCTGTATCTATGCCATAGGGTTGTCGGAGGAATATGAGGTGTTTTTCCTTCAGTTTGTGTTGGGCTTCACCCTGGCAGTGAAGAAGGGCAACAATGGACAGGTCACTTTGAGACTGTGCAAGGCAATTGAAATGGCATGCATCTGGGTTCCCTAAGACCCTATCTATGTCTGTCTTTTTTGGCTACATGGAACGGTCTCTATTCCAAACCTTCTATGGCACCACTTCCAACAACTTCTCTGCACATTGATATTTGCATTGGTGCTGCATCCTGCATCCATCACCTTTGCCACTAACTTCCACCCTGCTCTCAAATAGATATTGACAATGATGGTATCATAGTTGTTAACATATTATTACAGCACCAGAGACTTGGGTTCAACTCAAAGAATTTGTACATTTTCCCTGTGACTGCATAGGTTTTCTCTGCGTGCTTCAGTTTCCTCCCACTTTCCAGAGATGTATGGATTAGTAGGCTCATTGGACCAAAAGGACCAGTTACCATGCTATATCTGTAAAATTAAAAAATCAAAAATTCTGACAAAAAAAATTCTAGATTTCTCTCCATCTCAGGAGACAAACTACCCAGTGACATTTACTACAATCCTACCTCGTACCACAATACTCACAAGAGACTATGCCTCTTCCTATTGATTCTTGTAAAGATGTTACTTCTTTTTTCACAGTTTCTCAATCTTCATCACATCTGCTCTTAAGATGAGGACTTCCATTCCAGGACATCTGAAATGTTCCACTTTTCCATGAAGGGTAGCTTTCCTTCTGCTGTGGTTAACGAAGCCCATTCCCATACCCCTTCCATTTCTTGTACTTCTGCTGTCAGCCCGCCTCTCTCTGGACAGAACAGATGAATTCCCCTTGTCCTCACCTTTTATCCTATCAGCCTCCTTATCCAGCATGTCATCCTTTGTCATTTTTGCCTGCTGCACTGCAATTCCATCTCCAGCCAATTTTTCTCAGTCTATATCTTTCCGGCCTCCATGGGGACAACTTCTTCTGTGACTTCTTGCTCGATTCATCCCACCCACCACTCCCTGACCCCTCGCACTTTCCTTTGCAATTGCAGGAGGTGTCATACTTGTCCTTACTAACATCCGGGAATCTAAACAGTCTTCCAGTTGAAACAAAGATTCACTTGCCCCTCCTGTAACCTCAGCTACTGCATTTGGTGTTCTCAGTGTGGCTTCTGTAACTGGTAAGACTTGGTGCAGGCTGGGCAACCATTTTGCAAAGTATCCTTCTTCCTTGCATCATCTGCTTCTCAATTTATTTAGCTCTCTTTGTCTGCCTCCACTTTCGGTCCTGCAGCAGATTTTCAAACTGAAGTGCAAATAACTCCTTTCCTACAACAGACGCTGCTTGACCTGCTAAGATTCTCCAGTACATTGTTTGTTGCTTGCAGTCCTGGCAATAAATGACCAAGTCCAACCCTTTGAATATCCTAAATCTTCTCCTGTTCCCTATATTTTCTGCTAACAAACTTGTTTACTCAGGGAACAAGATTTTGGAAGAATAAATACCCCTTTTGCTTATCCATTCTCACCCCAACAACCTCAAATGTGTAATAAAGTTTGCACTATTTAGGCGCAGTCTAGATGACCAACTTTGGCTACACACGCTGCTTGCACATGGGATACACAATGTACATTCTTGATGAATGAGCAAGCCAAATGCCAAACCATAAAAAATTCCAGATATTAGAGCTTTAATGTACATAGAGTGATACCACCCTTGGAATATTGTTACAGGTTTGGTCTCTCTACTACCAAAGAAAAGCAATACTTGTAATAAGATGCCGTGCATAAAAGGTTTACTAGTTTTACTGCTAAGAATCTGACATAGTCCTATGAAGAGTGATTAACAGACTAAGTCTATAATTTGCAGAGTTTTAAAGTATAAAAGACGATCTCATTAAATAAAAAAAAAATCTTATGAAGTTTGGCAGGATAGATGCAGGAATGATTTGCTCCTGGCTAGGGTATCTTGAACAGGAAGTCTTAATCTCAAAATATGGATTTGATCATACACAGCTAAAGTGAAATCTCTTCATCCAGAAGATAGCAAATCTTTCGAATTCCCTCTGTAAGAGAACAGTCATTGTACATATTCAAGAGACAAATCGTTAAGTGTTTTGGATACTATGTAAATCAGTTAATAAAACTTTTAGATGAATGGGCATTTCTCCATAAAATATTTTATCTAATAAAAGATTTTAAAGAGTGGCAGACCAAGCTTAGAGGTCTGAAGGGTTTACTCCTGCTTCTGTTTCATAAGTTATATTGTACTCACCAATGCAAAGTCTCCACAGTATGCTACTACCAGTGCCTCTTTATTGTGAAGCCTGAGGCACAAACACAATTAACTTCCTAACTGGACCCACTTATAAACATCCTCCGGTTTCTTTTACTCCTGCACATTCAGCAACTCTCACTGTATGCTTGATGATGGAAAAAAAAATGAAATATTATTTAGCAGTGATAAACTGATAATGATAATAATACCTGATTTTTATAGTCAACTGAATAATTAAAAAGTCAGAATGTGGCTAGAGGTGCTTGCATCTCTAATCCACGTGCTGATTTTACTCTATCAGTATGCACCAGGTTGTGTAAGCCCTGCCTCCGAATCTCCATGGAGAGGGATGCCTTCTCCTCTGCACCCATTAAGTGGACTATTAGTTGCCACATATTCTGATGATATTGGGTAGGTTGACTGTGAAGTTCTAAATTCAAATGAAGACCTTAATCCCCATCCGATATAGATACCCTCACTAAGGGGAAGTTATACTATAACCACCCAATCTTCAAAGCTGGTTCACTTCCTTGTTTATTCTCCATGGTGAGCTTAGCTGCCAATACCCACTCTATGAACAGTGGGTCCTCCCACCACCAAGGAGAAGATACTTCCAGCTAACAGTTTAAACACAGTCCATTTATTTTCAGTGATATGCATTTAAATCCAAACAACATTTAAAATTCACAGAGGATTTCTATTTTATAAAAAAACTTGCAAATTACAAGCCATTTCCAAAACACAAAGGAGTTGTAAAATACAAGTATAATTCCTACAAGTGATAAAGACACACAAATGAATTGCCCGTCAGAGAAATTAAAGTCAGAAGAATAGGTTCTAGTTCATCTCAGGTTTTTATTATTAATTTTTAATGTTCTTTAACCATTCCCAAAAAGTGCTCACTACATATGAACGATTTTTCTGCCACTTGCGGCTGACTTCACACCGTTATGATATTTCCTCAGATATCCTTTTTACACAAATGGTCCAAAAGCTTCTTGGAGACACAGTTCCCAGGTACCCACAATTAATGTTGTGAAGCTGCCTTTGAGCACACAAACCTTCCAACTTCATAACACATAAGCCATTTGATCTGCTAAGTGACATCTTCAAACAAAAGATATAGAAGCAGAATTCAGCAATTTGGACCATCGAGTCTACTCCGCCATTTCATCATGACTGATCCATTCTACACCTAGACTCTTCCACCATCCACTCTGTTGAGGACTTTCAACATTCGATAGGTTTCAATGAGATCCTCCCTCAGTCTTCTGAATTCTGATGTGTACAGGACCAGAGCCATCTGCATATTGAAATCACCCATGACTATAACATTGCCCTTTTGACATTCCTTTTCAATCTCCTATTGTAATTTGTAGTCCATACCTTTGCTATGTTTTGGAGGCCTGCATACCTCCCATCAAGGTATTTTTTACCCTTGCAGTCTTTTGGATCTACCCACAAGGATGCTACACCTTCTGATCCTATGTCACCTCATCCTAAGGATTTGATTTCATTTTTTTACCAACAGAGCTCCCCCATCCCTTTGTGTACCTTGTTGTCAATAGACAAGAGACAATAGGTGCAGAAGCAGACCATTCGGCCCTTCGAGCCTGCACCGCCATTTTGAGATCATGGCTGCCTTGTCCCCATATCCCTCGATTCCCCTATCCATAAGATACCTATCTAGCTCCTTCTTGAAAGCATCCAGAGAATTGGCCTCCACTACCTTCCGAGGCAGTGCATTCCAGACCCCCACAACTCTCTGGGAGAAGAAGCTTTTCCTTATCTCTGTCCTAAATGACCTACCCCTTATTCTCAAACCATGCCTTCTGGTACTGGACTCTCCCAGCATCTGGAACATATTTCCTGCCTCTATCTTGTCCAATCCCTTAATAATCTTATATGTTGCAATCAGATCCCCTCTCAATCTCCTTAATTCCAGCGTGTACAAACCCAGTCTCTCTAACCTCTCTGCGTAAGACGGTCCTGACATCCCAGGAATTAACCTTGTGAATCTACACTCTACTTCCTCTACAGCCAGGATGTCCTTCCTTAACCCTGGAGACCAAAACTGTACACAATACTCCAGGTGTGGTCTCACCAGGGCTCTGTACAAATGCAAGAGGATTTCCTTGCTCTTGTACTCAATTCCCTTTGTAATAAAGGCCAACATTCCACTAGCCTTCTTCACTGCCTGCTGCACTTGCTCATTCACCTTCACTGACTGATGAACAAGGACTCCTAGATCTCTTTGTATTTCTCCCTTACCTAACTTTACACCATTCAGATAATAATCTGCCTTCCTGTTCTTACTCCCAAAGTGGATAACCTCACACTTATTCACATTAAACGTCATCTGCCAAGTATCTGCCCACTCACCCAGCCTATCCAAGTCACCCTGAATTCTTCTAACATCCTCATCACATGTCACACTGCCATCCAGCTTAGTATCATCAGCAAACTTGCTGATGTTATTCTCAATGCCTTCATCTAAATTGTTGACGTAAGTCGTAAACAGCTGTGGTCCCAATACCGAGCCCTGTGGCACCCCACTAGTCACCACCTGCCATTCCGAGAAACACCCATTCACCACTACCCTTTGCTTTCTATCTGCCAACCAGTTTTCTATCCATGTCAATGTCTTGCCCCCCAATGCCATGACCTTTGATTTTACCCACCAATCTCCTATGTGGGACCTTATCAAATACAATGTGTATCCTTAGATGTTAAGGATCCTTTCAATACAATGTGTATCCTTATATGTTAAGCTCCCATATATAACCTCTTTCAGCCACGACTCAGTGATGTCCACAAAATCATACCTGCCAATCTCTAACTGTGCTTCACATTCATCTAACTTATTTCATATACTGTGTGCATTCAAATATAACTTGTTCAGTCCTGTATTCATCACCCTTTTTGATTTTGGCCCCCTTTTACATTGCAACTCATCCTGTTAACTGCATTTTGTCCTACCAACAGCCTCTCCTTGCCAGCAGTCTCTCTACATACTGCTTATGTTTGTAAACCAACTATCCCATCCTTAGCCCTATTGTTCCAGTTCCCACATCCCTGGCAAGTTAGTTTAAAACTTCCCAAAAAGCTAGAGCAAACTTGCGCACATGGATATTGATCCACCATGAGTTATGTCTGCTCACCTTCCTCCTTTAGAATGATGTGGATCCAATCTGAGACATCCCTGACCCTGGTGCCTGGGAGGCAATATGTCGTATATCGCATCATGTGCCTCTATCACATCCACAGAATCTTGTTTCTGTTCCTCCATCTCATATCACTACTGTAATCTCCTTCACCTCTCTTCTCTTCTGAGCCACAGTGTCACCCTCAATGCCAGAGACCCGGTTGCTGTGGCTCCCACTGGTAGATTGTCCCCCTCAACAGTATCTAAAACAGTATACTTATAATTGAGGGGAATGGCCACAGAGGTAAGACCATAAGACATGAACAGAATTAGGCCATTCAGCCATGGAGTCTGCTTTGCCATCCCAGATCCTACTCAACCCTATATACCTGCCTTCTCACCACATCCTTTGATGCCCTGACTGATCTGGAAACTATCAATTCCGCCTTAAATTTACCACAGTCTTGGCCTCCACCGCAGTCTGTAGCAGAGCACTCCACAGATTTACTATGTGCCAGCTAAAAAAATGCCTCCTTCCCTCCCATCTTAAAATGTCTCCCCTCAATTTTGAGGCTGTGCCTTCTAGTTCTGGATACCCCCACTATAGGAAACATTCTTTCAATATCCACCCTATCTAGTCATTTCAACATTTGGTGGGTTTCAATGAGATCCCTCACATTCTTCTAAATTCCATTAAGTACAGACCCAAAGCTGCCATATACTCCTCATATGTTAACCTCTTCATTCCTGGAATTATGCTTGTGAACTTCTCCTGGACTCTCTCCAATGACAACACATCCTTTCTGAGATAAGGGGTCCAAAACTGTTGACAATACTCTGTGTGGCCTGACTAGTGTCTTATAAAGGCTTAGCATTATTTCTTTATTTTTATATTATATTTCCATTGAAATAAATACCAATATTGTATTTGCCTTCTTTACCACAGACTCTACGTGCAAATTAACCTTCTGTGAGTCTTGCACGAGGACTCCCAAGTCCCTTTGCACCCCTGATGTTTGATCCTTCTCCCCATTTAGATAATAGTCCGCACTTTTGTTCCTTTTACCAAAATGCATTACCATACATTTCCTAACCACCGTATTCCATCTGCCACAGGTACTCTGTACTGGCTGCCCACTTCCTTTCCTTCTCCTGACTATTCCCCCATTACCTGCCTCATGCAACCTAGGGGTGACTATCACCTTGTAGCTCCTATCTATCATTCCCTCAGTCTTTTGTATGAGCCAAATGTCATCGAGCTGCAGCTCCTTAACACACTAACTGAGGAGCTGGTGCAGATGTGGCTATCTGGGAGGCTAATAATATTCATCCGGTCTGCTTCAAACAAGCCAAATTATATAATCCATTGTGTAATGCTGCACCGCTTGAACAGCAAATACAAGTGTTGTGAACCAACGTCCTTCTTTCTATTAACAGCAAAGTTATGTTTTTAATTTTAGACTGGCTATTACTTGCAATTTGCATTAAATGAAGACTGGCTCCCATTTATGATGAGAAGTTAAACAATTAATAGTAGTTGAAAGTTTATCACATTCAAAACACAATCCTTTATTCACCAGTAGTGTCCTCTGCTGTGTTTAGAAAGATGAGGTTGGCAAAAAAGAAGCTCACTAGCCCAGGAACTGAATATCCATCACAACGTCTCCATCCTCTTTGCACTTTGTTTCTCCTTGTCATACAATGAGTGACACAACTGACCTAGAGGATAAAATTAGTATATGTATTGGATTGATATGATGCATTTTGTGAGATATTATAACTCACGCCCATCATCTTGCATAAAGATTTGGATGTGAAACTAATGGTGGCATAAATGGGGAAGAGAAGATAACTAGAAAATGAAGATTGAATAACGATTTTTAGTTGTGAGGGATGATGCTATTGTGAGCAGTAGCCTAAGCATAGTGATGCTGAATGGAGAATACAGATAGGTACTCAAGATGCTGCATGCTGGTAAAACCAGCTCAGGAAGAAGAGGAACTCTTAGAAAGGTAAGCCTCAAGCAACAGTCTGGTGAATCTGAAAATGTTTTCACATTTTATGAAGTTTGTACTTTGCTACAAACTGGACAGAGTGCTCCTTAATGACCTCTTATTTCTCTTCTTGGTAGGAGCAATAGCGCCTGTAAATTTGGGTCTCATCCTCTTTTGGTCTGATAAACATATCTTTCATTAACCAAATGCAACCAATATAGGCATGAACTTCGGCAAAATTAAGTTAAAAACTATTCCATTGCCACACAGACTTGTGTTCTAAAATCAAGGAACTAACACAAAATGCTGGAGGAACTCAGCAGGCCATACAGCATCAATGGAAAAAAAATACATCCGATGTTTCGGGCCAAGCCCTTCATCAGGAGAAAAAAAGATTAGGAGTCAGAATTAGAAAGTGGGGGAAGGGGAGGGAGAAACACAATGTGATGGGTGAAATTGGGGAGAGGGAAGGGTGAAGTAAAGGGTTAGGAAGTTGATGGGTGAAAGATATACAAGGCTGGAGAAGGGAAAATCTAATAGGAGAGGACAGAAAGCCATGAAAGAAAGAAACGGAGGAGGAATATCAGAAGGAGGCAGTGGGCAAACAAGGTGAGAGAGGGAAAAGGGGATGGGTAATGGTGAAGGAGGGGGAATCATTATCAGAAGTTTGCGAAATCCTCCTCTATCACCCTCTATCTCTCCCTCCCCTCCGCACCTTCTACTTCTGTCTCCTCATCTTTTTTCTCCAGTCCTGCTGAAGGATCTCAGCTTGAAATGTCAACTGTACTCTTTTGCATAGTTGCTGCCTGGCCTGCTGAGTTCCTCCAACATTTTGTGTGTGTTGCTTGGATTTCCAACATCTGCAGATTTTCTCTTGTTACTGTTCTAAAATGGCATCTTTACTCCCAACTCCCTTGGGAGTTGCTTGAAAACTTGGAATTGTTTCATTGCCATGCTGGTAGCTGTGAATGAGCATCACATCCTAAAGCATGGCAGCCATAGAACAGCGGAGAACTAGCTAGTATGCCATGGAGGAGGTGAGGTAACAGAAGTGAAGGAAGGGGGAAGTTTGTATATCTGACTCATTTGTGTGACTAATTAACAGTTAATAATTCATTTGAATCTGTTCACTATTAAAACATCTAAGTTTCTCCTTTATTCACTTTGATACCAGCAGTGGGAATTACTACTGCCAAGAAAACCAATTTAGTATCTTGATCTTTGGACATAGTGTCCCTTAGAATGTGCTTATACCTCGAATGCATTGGTGAATTCTTTTATCCACCTGCCTTTGTAAAGGTGGCCCTTAAGATATAGGAAATGATCTACGTTTTCTGCCTTTTCACTGTGAGGCTTTATATTTAGGGAGTGGTGTTGAGCAACAGGGCAGTTTACCACCTCGGGCTCCTCTCTCATCCATCCTCATGACAGTTTTGGGTGAAACCTGTGGAGAGAAGAATTAACACTACCTCTGAGCAGATCAGGCAGCATCTGTGGAGAGAGGTATAGCGTTAATTCTTCCCTGCACAGATACCACCCGAACGGGCGCAGAATCTCCAGCATTCGCTGTTTTCCGTTTCGCGTTCCCAGCAGCTGTGATGTTTCCCTTTGCTTTTTAACATTTGTTTCGCAGACAGGGCTATGCTTCATGTCAGATTTTAAACGTGTATGACTTTTTTTTACCGGGGCCATTCGCCGCAGCGCTTCAGTCAGGGGCTCCCCGGCGAAGCGGCGACGTGTGCAGACTGGGCGGGCGGGCGGTAGTTCGATCGAGCGCCGCTGAGGGCGTTGTGAGCGACCGGCTGCCAGCCCGGCATTTCCGCTGCTGACGTCGACAGGAGCTGTTATTGTCGAGGCGGCGGCGGCGGCGGCTCGAGTGCGCAGTCACCGCGGACACACGATGGCGTACGCTTACCTCTTCAAGTACATCATCATCGGGGATACAGGTGAGTGTCGGGTCCTGGGCTGGGGACCCGCAAAGCGACATGGCTCCGGGCCGAGGAGGGCTGCCTGTTTTCAGTACAATGGGAGGGCGGGGAAAAGGCAGCAGTAGGCCTTAGATCGGGCCTCGGCTCCCAGCTGATTGCCAGCTCACCTAGCTTTGCGTCTGCCGCGGTCCTCCGGCCTGGTCTAGTTCTCGGGGGCTGGGTGTGGTGGCGACAAGGGTTGTTGGGAAACGTTTCTCAGCTGTTTCCACTCACATTTCTAAGTGCAGGCCCATATTGGGAGATGGGAGCGTCCCATTCTAGGAGACAGGAGGCTCTAGACCCAGGCAGTTAAACGAAACTGGGCCTTTAGGACATGAGAGGGTGCCAACTTCCTCCCCGCCTCGCATGGAGCCACGACCAGGTGAAGCAGATTTGCAGTGAGAAAGCTCGTTGGGATAGCCACAACTGCATGCTAGGGAAGAGGTGGTAAAAATGAATGTATTTTGTGCCATTACTGCCAGAGGACTGAATTTTCCATTTGGTAACATGTAATGGAATTCTTGTATTTCTTAAGTATGAGAATATTAGGTGAAATTAATGCATTACTTACGTTGTGGACAATCGTTTGACACCATGCTGATTTGTGCTTTACATTTATGCCTGATACTTCTGCAGAATCCTGGAAAACAGACTGGTATGATTTATTGAATTATGAGTTTGAGTGGCGAAGAAGGAGGGTGAGAGGTGACTTTATAGAGGTATACAAGATGCTAAGTGGCATATATCCAGTGGATAGCTAAAAGTTTTTTTTCCCCCTAGGTCAGGAATAGCTAATACAAGAGGGCGTGAGTTTAATGCGATTGGGGAAATGGATAGGAGGAATGTCAGAGATAAGTTATTTTACTGAATGGTAAAGTACAGTGTGGAATGTTCTCCTGGGGTAATGGGAGTAGATGTGTTAGGAACATTTAAGTAACTCTTAGGCATATAGATGATAGAAAAGTGGATTCTTTTTAGATGAGGGAAGAATAAGATTGATCATAGTATAGATTAAAAGGTTGACAGTATTGTGGGTTGAAGGGTCTTAATGTTCTATGTTCTAAAAACTGAAATACAAAGGAATCAAACTGATATGAAGATTTATGAAGTTTTTTCACTTGTATGCTTTTTCTTTTCTTCCCTCCCCCACCTGTAAAACAAAGCATGCAAGTTGTGAGTTCACAACAACTATTCAGATGATTTATGCCAATAACCTGGATCCTCAGATATCAGTGGGCTTAACCTAAAATGGCACTTGCATCTCCAACAGCAAAAGTCTCAAAATACTACCAAACCTTAACTGGTGAATTCTATTTTTCATAGTGATTTCAAAGATACTTTTAAAACAATGCAAGCAGGTAATCAGTGTAGCCTTAGAGGAAGTTTTCAGTAACTAATGCAGAATTAAGTTACTTTGAGTATGATTTAGTTCTTGGAAGCCCTCGGAGATTTGTAGAAGGGCAAGTTATGTTTAACTACTGTCACTGCATTTTTTTGAGTTAAGTGATGAGGATGCTGTAATTGTATATACAGAGTTTCAAAAGCTGTTTTTTTTTAAAAAACTGGCTTATAATGGTATGTCGGCAAGGTTGACTTAAATAGGCAATGGCATCACAGAATAAAATGCCGACAATAATAGTGAACTATCTTTTGGTGAGCAGTTGACTTTTTAGGCTGTAGAAAGGTAGATACTAATATTTTTCAACTATCAATTATTAATTGGACTGGGTGCACAGGATAAATTCACATCTTGAAGACTGCATTTTGATGGTACCATGCAAATAGTTTCACCATTCAACGAAAGCTTTGGATTCAACACTTATGAAAGATAAACCAAAAGTAAGATGGAATATGGGGAAAATGACAGGGCTGCAACAAAAAAAATGGAGTGGAAACTTCTGAGTTGCTTTTGCCAAATGCCAGCAAAGACTTGAAGGGTTGAATACTTGCCTTGTCTGCTGTGCCTTGTAGTGCATCAGTTCTGTTGAATGATACCAAGTTTTTTTTATATTTTGCTCTTCAAAAGAAATTGTGGGTGACATACTTCTGAAACTTTAAGTGGCATCTGTGGCTATATTTTAAGGATCCGATATACTCTTAAAAACCGACGAAAGAAAACTCAAGTATAGCCACATTTACAATGGAATAATATTATTGTAAGATTTAGAAAATTTATGATGTGGTTAAACATAATGGAATAGGTTGCAGATTAGGCCAGTATTGTCAATATTAGTAGATTGTTTATAGTGATGGAGATATTTAATATTGTTGAGTGGTTTTACAGATTGTTACTGCATATAGAGTACCTGAAGAACAAAGTGACTATTTTGTTGGGCTAATTAATTAGCATAAGCAACCAAAATGGGTGAATAGAGATTCAGATCAGATATTAAAATGACTGGGCTGAACATTCTAGTGGACTGGTCCTTCAGCTTCATAAAAGAAAACAACAACAACTGTGGAGTATTGTGTGAAAAATCTCATTGCTGAACGAACACACAATGATTTTGGTCTCATTAGCAAACAAAAACAGATGGTATACCCAGGTCATAGCCTTTAGTCGTGTTGGGGGGAAATGAAATTTGACATGGACTATGGGTAGTACAGCTCTAGTTAGATGAGGCATAATTCATTTCATGCTTGCAAAAAAATGCACTGCCTTAATGCTTTATTTGTAATTGTGTTGGTGTTCTTAAAGCAACTTTAATCTATAAATGAACATGAAAATATGGAACTTTAATCACCTTCAATCAGTATTTTCTTTATCAAAATTCAAGGTTTGTTTGTGTAAATTGTTCTGTGCTGCCACTGAGGCACTCTAATAATTTGTTGTCCAAGCCCCAGTGGGATGGGATTGGTTGATTCATACCAGGGCAACCTGCAACTACCATTGGTATTCATATGCAATTGAAGCACATTTTGTACCTTGAAGTTTGAATTTTATGTAATTGCATGTAAGCATACTTATGGACACTATTGGAAAAATTGATGTCTAAGGCAGACCTTGGATTTTAGCAATAGTGTGGTTTAACTAAGAAATTGCTGCAATTTGACTGCAAGGTAGTTTTCTTTCAGCAATATACTCTTTCAGAATCATAAATTTGAATAAACAAGCTAATTGAGCAGCATAATTACTTAAAATCAAACTCATTCGATAAATTGCAGCAATAGTGTATACTCAGTAATACAGTATTTGAGTAGCACAGTGGTAAATGTAGGAGAGCAGCTGCCTCAGCTCCAGGGACTGGGGTTTGATCCTTGATCTATGTGGAGTTCACACATTCTTCCTGTGACTCTGTTCCAGTTTCCTTCCATGACCTAAAGTTGTGGATGGTAGATTAATCAGCCACTGTATAATGCCCCTCATGTAGTTGAGTGGTAGCATTTGAATGTGTTGATGAGAATATGATGAATAAAATGGGATTAGTTTTGGACGAACATAGATGGTGCTTATTGACTAGTGCAGACTTGCTGAGCTGAAGGACTTGCTCTGCTCAGTTTTGCACGATTATCTGACACAAATGATTAGTTTTTTTTTCTCTAAACAAATAACATTTCCAGCTTTAGTGCCGTTGGTCTTATTTTGTCATTGGCTTAGGAGATGAACTACCTATTTAGCTTGTGATGCAAATAGAGGGTTTAATGCTCTTCCTGAGGAATAATCCTAGTTGAAATGATAGCACTTGGCTGAGCAGTTGTTCTTTATCAGATATGTTAGTGTTCTCATCATCCTTCTTAAAATAAATATAAAATATTCTAGTTCATTTTAAGAGAGAGCAGAATGAATGGCTTGACAGAGAATCACCATCACTAGTCATTTCCCCCATCACTAGTATCACTAAAATATATCAGTTAATCAATGTGTCACAGCTCTATGTGGGAGCTACCCATGCATAAATCACTCACTGTTCAACTTTGTATCAGGTACTTAAGTTTTAGCCACTCCATTGGCTGTGCATACTTCAGGGTTTACAGGGGGTGTTTTTGTATAAATGTATTAAGTTGAATAACTAAATTCCTTTTAATTCCCAAGATTTTGCTGTCAATCTTTCCTTACCTAACCAGAGCCTGGTTTATAATTTCCTGAGGTAAACTTCTGGCAGTTATAAATGTGGAAGCTGGAGCTGACCCTTCCTGACATCAGCAACCAGGAAATTCAGCTGTAATGAAGAATTTAAATCCTTTGAGTTGTGGACTACCGAAGTTTTCAAGTAGTGTCAGCTTCTGACAATTGAAGGTTTACTACTTTTCATTATCTTCCTTCTATTAGTTTGGTATTAGGACAGATTGGTGCAATTTATGAGCCAGTCTTTTTAAAAATTGATGCCTACACTGATGTAGTTATAGTTTTGAGTACTGCCTTACAATATTGGATTAATCAAATTATGACACTTTTTTTAGGTTGGTGTCTAAATCAAATGGTTGTATGTCATTCCTGACTCCAGATTGATTATGATTGACATTTGCAGTGCACTTTTGAATGTTTACTTCACTGTTAGTAGTGCCATGTTTAGTAGATGTTGCAGAGATCTCACAGCTCCCCACCTTCTCCCTCCCTCCCTCTCTCTCTCCCCCCACCCCCTTGGTAAATCTTGCTTTGGTTGCTACGTTGCCTTAATAGCACTTCAAAAATAGTTTCTTGACTCTAAATGCTTTGTCCTGGAGATGGAATGGTTTTAGAAATTTAAGTTAATTCTTAAGGTAGCATTCTATTGATATTCAAATCACTGTTACATAGTTTTGTGCTTGTAGGATCCAAAGGTGGCAGAATGATCAGCAGCTCTGGACTTCTGTGTGATTTAGAACAGCAGGGATCTAATTAAGTAATTTTTAATGAAATTAGTTGAAGCTTTTGAAGGAGACTATAATGTTGATATGATGACATACTTTTGCCAGTACTGTGACCACTTGTCGTTGGTGTTTGTTCGTTCCAATGGCATGTTAGAACGACCTTTGCACCACTTTTGACAATATAGTGTGAACAATCCTGCAGTATTTTCAATAATTTTATGGCACGTGCTTCTGACGGATTTACTCCTATAGCATCATTAGGGAATTCAAGGATCTCGAATCAATAATGAACAAAAGGTATCTATATCAGAGTGATGTTAGATTTGGGAGGAGAATTTGCAAGCAAATTCTTGAATGCTTGTTGCTCTTATTATTGGTGTAAGTGCTTTTGGAGCAGCCAAAACAAGTGTTTGTTTTCTGAAGATGAGACATTTTGTAGCTACAGATCACAATGGTGGGAGGAATGAATATTTAGGGTGTTGATTTAGTAGGAAATCAAGGAGGCTGTACTTTGGGTAGGTGACGCTGGCATTACATTTACCCAAGAAAGTAGAAATCAATTGCGCTCCTAACTTGTGCTTCATATCGTTGTGGGAGGTCGTCAACAGCAGAATTCTTCCACCATTTTCAAATTATGTTGAAGGCTATCATTCTCAGTTTCTCTTGTATTTGACTTTCTGTGGCTGCAATGTAGTATGTATTAGAATGGCCCTGATAAAACTTGTACCAGGCTATTTTTATTTGACAGACTGTCCTGAATGACATTTTAATTTTTAGGTATCCACTGCTCCTGGCATGCACATTGGTACTTATTGAAATGTGTTTTTTTTTTATCCCTTGCCTTAATTGCATTAAGTGGGGGATATTGCAGGCCACTGATGCAGATCATGTTGGCATAGAATTCTGCCTCCTGGTTATTCAAGTTTTGAGCTACCAGATGTGTTCAGAGTCTATTTTGTTTCTTGTTTTGGTGGCACCACACAGCAACGTGTGAAAATTGGGAGGGGTAGTATGTTGTGGTTTTTTCAGACTTGCATTCCCAATACAATATTTCTGTTGTTCAACCAAACCACTCTTGGTACTCTATTTTTGAGTACCTGTTTTGTCCCTTTCTGTGCTCTGGTGGCTTCCAAATATTACTCAACATGGAGAGGTACTGATTCATCAGTTACCAGGATGGGTGATCAGGTGATTTTTCTGCTCGTGTTGTACTTGCTGCAGTTAGACTTCATGCACTGCTATAACTGCTCTCCTGCAAATATACCACAGTAAAATCAACATAATCTTCGCAATTTTAGGAAAGTTAACTAGTTTTTTTTTGACAGACCAAGTGGATGTTTTTCATTAACTTTATTTACCACATGACAAGAATTGTTGTAGTTAAAATTAGTTCATCTTCAGGCTTTCTTAGATATTGTATTTCAGAACAGAAATTTAAAACCATACTTAAATTATCCTGCTATATCATGTGATTGATAAACATTGTGCCATCTTTAAATTGAAAAAAAATGTGACTTTAATGCTACGTTGTTCCAAAGTTCAAAAAAATAATTTCATTAATGGGTGTATTTTTTGTTGAAAGCTCCTTTGTTTAATCATGATGCCTTTTTCTAACAAGGGAATGGAAATATTTTAGACATGCATGGACTAGAAATTTTATAGCTTTGTCATGTATTGCAAGTGTGAGGAGATGGGAAAAGTGAAATGATTTCATTATGAAGTTGACCCACATACTTAATCTCTATGGTATTGTTGCGTCTTGAGAATAATTCATGTACCTGAGGCTATTTAACTGAAATTTTCATGTGTATGAGGTTACCATGCTTATGTTGCAGTCATTTAAAATTTTGAAGAGTTGCTGCTAGGAAGGGAAAATCATTGAAGGTGTCAAGTTTGTTCACTGACTTGTATACGTAATAGCCTATTGCTATATGGCTAATTTATCACAACCAGTCTTCTGATGTTAGCTGATCAACTCTCAAATTTCATTTCAATCTCTACCTGCATTGAATAATTCAGTATCGATTCTGAGGGAAAAGTAATTAAGCTGAAAATAGGCATATGTTACCTGTTGTAAGATTTTACATGTAGAGTATCCAAATCTGATTGAAGAAATTCTTGCATAAAATCCAGTTGTGCCCATGTACAGTGGTGCTAGGAAGTTTATGAACCCTGTAGAATTTTCTGCATAACTGTGACCTAAAATGTGTCAGATCTTCATGCAAGTACTAATACTAATTAAAGAGAACCCAATTAAATAAATAACACAAATGTTATACTTGCTCATTTATTTATTGAGGAAAAATCATCCAATATTACATGTATTTGTTGAATGAAGTATGTGAACCTCTGGGGTAATACCTTCTACAAAAGCTATTTGGAGTCAGGTGTTCCAATCAATGAGATGAGATTGGTCATAGAGGTGCCCTGCCCTATAAAAAAGATACTAAGTCAGATATTGACAGAGCCTGCTCTCAGGAAAGATCTGTTTATGTGTACCAGGCCTCGATCAAAACAATTTTCAGAGGACCTCAAGAAGAATTGTAGAGCTGCATGAAGCTGGAAAAGACAACAGTGGCCTTTTTAAAGACGTGAGTGATCATCAAACTACAGTAAGGGAAGATGTCTACAAATGGAGGAAACTCAGTACTGTTGCTACTCTTCCTAGGAGTTGGGTATCCTGCAAAGATCACACCAAGAGCGTGACGTGTAATGCTGTAGGAGTTGAAAAAGAACCTAAGGGTAACAGCAAAAGACCTGCAGAAATCTCTAAAACTTACTAAAGTTCCTGATCATGTCTACTAATAGAAAAACACTGAACAAGAATGGTATTCATGGAAGGACACCATAGAGGAAACCATTTCTCTCCAAAAAAACATTGCTGCTCATCTCAAGTTTGCAAAAGACCACCTGGATGTTCTGTAACGTTTCTGGGACAGTGTTCTATGGACAAATAAGTCAAAAGTTGGACTTTCTAGCAGAAATGCACATTGCTATGTTTGAAGGAAAAATGGCACTGCACACCAACACCAAAACTTCATCCCAACTGTGAAGGTGGACGGTGCATCGTGGTTTGGGGCTGCCTTTGTTGTTTCAGAGTGTGGACAGCTTGCAATCATTGAGTGAACAATGAATTCAATATTTTACAGGAAAATGTCAGGGTAGCAGTCTGTCACCTGAAGCTTAATAGAATTTGGATAATGCAACAAGACAATGATCCAAAAAACAAGAGAATGGTCTAAAAAGAAGAAAACTTGTGTTTTGGAGTCAAAGTCCTGACCTTAATCCTATAGAAATGTCATGGGAGGACCTGAAGCAAGCAGTCCATGCAAAGAAGCCAACTAGCATTCTAGAGTTGAAGCAGTTTTGTAAGGAGGAATGGCTTAAATGTCCTCTAAGCTGATGAACAGGACTGATCAACAGTTACTGAAAATGTTTGGCTGAAGCTATTACTATACAAAGGGGTCACACCAGTTACTAAAAGCAAAGGTTCACATACTGCTTCCAACAAATACATGTAATCTACCGTTTTACTCAATAAATAAATGAATAAGTATAATTTTTTTTGTTATTTAATTGGGTTCTCTTTAACTAGTTTTAGGACGTGTGAAGATCTGATCATATTTTAAGTCATTTATGCAGGAAGAGAAAATTCTAGATTTCACAAACTTCTTAGCACCATTGTCTATTATCTAAGCAATTTTGCTGTAGTAAAAATTTTTTTTAGGCTTTGTGTATTGAGTTTTCCTGGACACGATTCTTTTCCAAGTCAAATTGTTGCACTGCCAGTGAAAACCATTAGAACCTTTTTCCCCATACAGACCTGGAGATAAAGGACAAAATTTGGGTCACAGTCAAAGGCTAGATGACAAGAAAATTCATGTCCCGCACTGCACTAAGCTGCTGTCCTCTTGGTAACTTGATCAATTTATTCTGGTGTATAATTGCAGGGTTTCTTGTTTTGAGCTGTTCATTGTACTTCCAGATATAATACTATGTGTCATAGGTTGTAAAAATATTTTGTATAAGATGTAATATTTTAATTAATCAACCATCTTGGCTCCAAAGTTGCAGAGAATTGCAGGAAATCTACATAAAACGCAATAATAATGATTTGATTTAAAGTTAATGTACAAGAAATTACCATCTTTTAGGTAATGTTTTGTACAGTGTTTACAAAACTTCAGTGGGTTAGAGGCATGTTATAAGTATATTTTATTTAGTACACATCAGTTGAAGATGTTTAAAACTGATTTTAATGGCCTCCCCAACATAATGTCTGCTATGTGAACAAGGCTCTGATCCAAATAGCAGACATGTTTGAAAAAATATAAGGCATCCCCACATTGTTTTTGGAGTGGAGACTACACACACTACACCTGTAGTGTATGGCATGCTTGCTCCGCTAATGACGTATGGTTGTCAGAACTGACTGGCTACATCTTTGCAGCTGAAAGCAATTGGTGCAACTTGATTAGAGAGGTAGCAATTGGATATGAGCTTTAGTATTCTAGTATCACCCAAGCTTGTGTTTTACTGGTTGAGAGAAGTTTGTCATATTTGGCACGAGCATACTCAATTATCTGACTTCTGTTGAGAAATTTGTAACTGTTTTAAATGAAGTGAGTATCGCAAGTTGCTTGCAAAATTATCTGAACCCTGAAATTTGGCCTGATTAAGATTTTGAGGCCATGATTTTTTTTTGCAGAAATGAATAAAAATTTAATAAAAATTGCTTTCCATTCAACATTTGAGTTTTTAAGAAAATTGAAATAACAGGAGTCAGCTATATAATCCTGTAAGGCTGCTTCACCATTCAAAGTCATGACTATTGTCCCATCTGAGCGTTGCTTTCCAGCACTATCCTCCTTTTCCTTGGTTCCCTTAATGCATCAAAATCTATCTGTGCTTTGCATAACTTCCAAAGCTGCCAAGGTCAGAAAATACCCAAAGATTTTTCGTCCTCTCTTGCATGCATCATACACTGGGGTGCTCTTTTCAGTTACCTGATGAGATAACCGTAGTTTTTGGCCAGGAGCCAATGTCATCAGGTGGTGCCCAACCTCCTTCATAGAATGTTTTAACCCTTAACCATTATGCTCTCCAGTTGGTGGGTCAGCAGTGGTGGCCAAGTCACTGCCCATCTGCTCCTGACTTCCAGCTCAACTTCTCTCGCCTGCTCCATATATCACCATAAGACCTAGGAGTAAAATTATCCCATTTAGCCCATTGGGGCTGCTCCGCCATTCAATCATGGCTGATCCTTTTTTTTAAAATCCAGCAGGAGGCTCTTTCTGCTTCCTCCCCTATCCTGCAAGCTGCTTGGTTCTTGCTCTTTTTATCAAGGTCCAGCGCAGAGAGCGACCTCCATGCCGTGACCTTGCCGGGAACCCTCTGCAGCCAATCTCCATGGGGAATAGCCACATCTGCCATCTGTTCTCCCTGCACTCCTAGACTAAGCTGTGGTACTTCAGGGCTTTCCTGTCATGAGCTGACTCTCATCCTTCCTCCCATGGTATTGTGAGCTCCACCATGATGACTTTCTTGTCCTTAGTGGATCACAGTACAATGTCTGGTCGAGGTGTGGTTGACACCTCCTCCAGAAAGTGCAGTTTTTTCCCTACATCAACCCTCATCTCCCATGATTTGGCAGTTTGCAGCAAATTGGTTTTGGGCCTCTTTGATATGACTGACTTGGTCCTCTCCTTGATGAAAATGACTCCTCTGTTTGACCCTCTGCCAGCTGGTTTCTTTTTACACCTCTGCCTCTCCAGTGTGTCAGCAAGGGGCACCAAAACCTTGTGGTGCCACCAGCACCATTCTTGTGTTAAAGCTGTTTTGCATCCTGACATTATGTGTACCAGTGAACCCTGTTGACCACAAAACTTGCATTTAGGGTCCTCCCTCAGCCCTCATGTGTACAGCTGTGTTGGTGTAGGGAGAGTGTCATACATGGACCACAGGAGGAAGGAAATGTGGAAGGGCTGCAGTCTCCAAAGCTCTGCCCAAGTAACCTGCACTTGGGAAGATATCATTTCGTCCAGGTGTCCTGTGATGCGCCCCAACTCCACTGCCTTTTGATACTTGCCTTTCGTCCTCGTGGTTCCTTATCCCTGCCTTGACCGTATCGCGCCTATCCTTTGCACTTGCACTTCCCCCATCATTGGAAGTATGCAGAGCTGAGGCCTTGCTGTCCCAGGCATGGGTTGGCAACGATGTCTCTCAGTTGCAGGGAGCTCACTGTCTAATCCATGGCCAAGTTGGTGGCCCACTTTCAGCACAATCTTTTGACTCCTGCTTGGTTTATTAGATTGTCATTGGAACCCTTCAGTGTTAACTAACACAACTCTATACTCTACCCCCTTGAACTCCTCCACTGCTGATGCCAATGGGAGCTGTAGCTGCCCTGATGTTATGTAGAGCCCCACTGATTTAAAAACTTGGTGGTGGGGGGGGGGGGGGTGTCTCCAGCCCCCTCCACAGATCCTTGTTGACTTTCCTCTTGATGGCTTCTACAGTGGTCATAGGGATCTTGTACACCATGAAAAGCCAGAGCAGCTGTGGTAATAGACCACATTGGTACAACTAAGTCATAAGTTTACAAAGGAGTCTGGTTTTGTCGATCATCTTCAGCCACTTTTCAGTCTGCTTTACTGACTTGTCCTCTATGGATGGAATGACTTACACCTGAACTTGCTAATAACCATGCTCTTTTTGATCACCAAGCATCTGGACTTCCTGGCCTTGAAGGTTAACCTAGCCCAGATAGCTAAGTTGTCCAGTTTCCAGTACCCATCTTGCTCGGACATGGGCTGCAATGGTTATTGTGATGTCATCCATGAACCTCTGTGTTGTAGGTTGTCGGATCCCAGGCTCCAACACTAGGCTGTGGGTTACGTCTTACGCTGCTGATATGAGGACATTCATACCCATGACAAACAAGATGAGGGAGATGGTATAGCCGGTTGGAATCTTCTTTTGGAGGTCTTACCACCTGGTTGTAAAGTGGGCTGAAGTGAAGCATAACTTGAATCCTCCAAGGTAGCTGGTGATAGTGTCTCTCATTACTGGTGGCATAGGGTAGTGATCCAGGCTAACCTGGATGAGGACATGTGGAATTGATCCATAGGTGTTGGCTGGATTTAACCAGATGACTGTTAGATTTCTTTCTTCTGCTTGACCTCGCAGATCAATTGGCTGATTATTGAAGTGTGTTCAAGACACCCAGAAAAACCCAAGATTCTACCTTTCTGGATGGATCTGTTGATATACAGGTAGTCCCCAAGTTACAAACATCTGATTTGTGAACAACTGGTACTTACGAACCGAGTAAGGAGAATGCCATCCACCATTGCCAGGTTCGAGAATGGAGGTTCCCGAGTTCGATCCAGTGACAGATTGCTGCTGAGTGCGCTCTCAATCCGTGCTGGGTTGATGTCAAGCTCGCACTCCAACCTCGTAAAAAAATAACTGCCACCTCCAGTTTAAATTCCCATGCGGAATATTGTGGAGGATCAAATACACAAACCCACTCGTCCCATTTAACCTGTCTCAGTGCGATGGACTTTAGGACCCAGGGAATTCAGTGTGGTGGTCCTTAGGACCTGGCAGAGCTCAGGACCCGCTGCCTGCAATGTTTCTGTTCCATTGACCGGAAGTAAATTCCTTGTACGTGTACAGGTACTTGGCGATTAAAGTCTGATTCTGATTCTGACAAGATATAGGAGCAGGAGTCGGCCATCTGGCCTATCAAGCCTGCTCCGCAATTCAATCATGGCTGATCTGACCATGCACTCATCTCCAATTACCCTGCCTTTTTCCCCATAACCTTTAATTCCTCTACTATACAACTTTATCTTAAATATACTTATGAGGCAGCCTCCACTGCTTCATTAGGCATAAAATTTCACAGATTCACTACTATTTGGGAAAAGTAGTACCTCCTCATCTCAGTCCTAAATATACCCCACATCCCCCAAATCTTGAGGCTATGTCTCCTATCAGTGGAAACAACTTTCCTGCCTCTATCTCATTTATCCCTTTCATAATCGTTCTTTAGCAAAGTTCAATACAATGGCTGTGAGTGAGTTGGTTGTCCTGCCAGTGTAGGTTCCAAGATGCAATCCAGATAATCATTGAACTGCTTCCAAGATACATTGTCTGATGGTATAGGCCTTCTGATCTTCTCTTTCCTTGATGAATGGATCAGGGTGTCAGAGGGGGCACTCACTTGGTCTCTTTGGCACTGGGGCTGCTCAGGTGTGGCAAGATCTTCAGCTCTGTGGAGTGCTTCCTGGCTGGAGTTCTCCATTGTCTCACCAGATGTTGAGTCCTTGAGTCACCTTTGTTCCACAGTTGGACCTGCTTTGGTGTTTCTTGAGGCTTTTGATGTTTTTGCAGATTTTGTCGCAATACACTTTTCAATGAATGCCTCCCCGGTCAGTGTTTGCTTGAGCCTTGAGCCATCTCGTTTCTGTATTTGTAGTACTGACCCTGTTGCCATCATATCTGTCCTATTGAGTCTTGACCACCCCCCCCCCCCAACCCGAGACTTTGGGGTTTTGCCTATTTAGTTTATCCGTAACGTGTATGGTGCCCTCTTGCAAGTGCTGCACACAAGGTTGCTAGCCTTGTGTGCCCGTACCCATGCCAGTCTTTCCTGGAGGTCAGCTGTCTTACCAGCATTGCCAACCTTTCTTGGTTGCCATCCAATCTTTCCTGGAAGTCACTGGTGAACTAGATGTCGCTTGCATCATACACCAAGGTGCTCCCTTCAGTTACCTGATGAGGTAGTCTTCGACCAGGAGCAGATGTTATCAGGTGGTGCCCAACCTTCATAGAGTGTTTCAGCCCTTAACCAAAATTTCTTTTCAAAGGTTTCAAAGGTACATTTAATATCAGAGGAATGTATACAATATACATCCTCCAATTCTTTTTCTTCACAACTATCCACAAAAACAGGAGCGCCCCAAAGAATGAATGACACTTAAATGTTAGAACCCCGAAGCCCCTCCCAGCTCCCCCCCATGTGTAAGCAGCAACAAAGCAATGATCTCTCCTCCCCCACCAGCAAAGAAAGCAATGGCAAACCCCCCCCCCCAACTGAGCACTCAAGCATTCAGCAAAGCATCAATAAAGACACAGACTTGCAGTACCTCAAAGGCTACTCCTTCACCCTGTAACTCAACATACCACAGGCTCTCTCTCTTTCCCTAATAAGGGAGAAAGAGGTGTCTCCATTTCACAGTGAGAGCGGAGACATAACAAACAACTCACTGATTTACGATGTTAAAAGTTCGTTGTGTTACTTTTTCTGAGCTCTGTGCCCAAAGAACATGGGTCTCTGGGCATGCAGCCAGCTTGCTGCTTTCGATCGTTGTCACCCATGACACACTGATTTCCTGCGGGGGCAATGACCTTGAATCCTCCAGTTTCCAGAGCCACGAAATCCCTGAACGCTGAAGGCGTACTAGTCTTCTAGGCCGCATCCTTGGTATATCGAATAGTGGCCAGCTGTGAGACCCTGAGAGTAGGTCCCATTCCCGCAAAGAACCAAAGTCACCATGTAGCTCCAGGTCAGGGTCTTCAAAAGAACCTCGAAAGGGGAAAACAGATATTAAAGATAGAAGGAGAGCTGTTTACGAACATGCAAGCAAAGGAGTTGCCATTGGGTGCCATTGTCTCCTAAGTTCCACCCTCTAGTTTTTATTTCTGTTCTAAATAGCCTATCTCTTATTCTCAAGCTAAACGCCATAGTCCTAGATTACTTGGTTAGATGAAGCCATCCTCTTTGCTTCCAGCTTCTCAAGCCTCTTAGTACTTTATAGGGTTTTGATAAAAATTTCTACCATCCTTTTAAACTCTAATGAATAGTTTATCAGCTCAATCCCTCATTTACATTTTAAGCTTTCATCATGAAGAGCTTATCCAATATATGTGATTTTTCTTTATGGTTTAAAAAAAAAATCGCCTTTTTACTTTTGTTTGAATGGTGAATAGTTAAGACCAAATGTCTTGGTGAAGCAGAGTTTAAGAATAAGGTTTGTTCCATGGATCTTGATCAATTGTTAGTCAACATGTGTTTATTGTTAGACTATTAGGACATCCTGCTACAACTTCACTTCTACTAGGCTTTGACTAACTTCCAAACAACATGTCTGTGGTGGTGATAAATGATTTTGCTAGACCTGAAATGTGAATCCGTGCAGTGTCTGGTAACTCTGATGTCTGTCTCAGAGCATCTTTAAAAGAGGGTGATCACTTGCAAGGTGATGGTGTACTTGGTAGGAACTGAAAACCTATGCCAGCCAACTGGCTGGGGTGTTCAAAAACGTCTTCAGCCTCTCACTGCTGCAGTTCATGGCTGAAATTAACTCCTACCTAAATAAGGACCTGGACCCACTGTAATTTGCTTACCGCCACTATACATGATCTTAGCTGAAAGGCCGAGAATATCTTTTTTTTTAATCCTTTTCGCTACTTATGGAGCATAGGGCCTCAACAAAAGTCCTCCACTTTCTGCGATCTCTAGCAGATGTTTTTGCAGTCTCCCAAGTTTGGCCGGCGACTTTCAGTTCATCCAAAAGCTTACGCCTCCAGGTTTGCTTTGGGCAACCTCTTCTCTTCCCTTGTGGATTCCATTCGGGTGATTGTCGAGTGACATTCAATTGGCTCTTCCTCAAGGTGTGGCCGACCCATCTCCACTTCCTGCTCCTCATCTGGATTACAATGGGCTCTTGGTTTGCTCTCTTCCATAGGTCTAGGCTTGACACTCTGTCGTACCATTGAGGCGGAGGACCTGCAGGAGGCATTTGTTGCCAAGAATACCAGAAGACCATAAAATATAGGACAGAAATAGGCCACTTGGCCCATTGAATCTGCTCTGCCATTTCAGCATGGCTGATCCATTTTCCCTCTTAGTCCACATCTCCTGCCTTCTCCCCGTATCCCTTCATGCTCTGACCAATTAAGAATCTATCAACCTCTGCCTTAAATATACATAAAGATGTTCTCCACAGCTGCCTGTGGCAACAAATTCCACCGACTCCCCACCCTCTGGCTAAAGAAATTCCTCCTCAAAACAATACGGTCGTATTGAAATAATTGCTACCAAACAATGGCACAGATGTTTGACACATTTCCTTTATCTTTAAAGTACCCAGATAATGTTTCAAAGCATTCATTTGCTCACCAGTACCTCACTTTGTGTATGTACCAGTGTGCTAATTTTGGATAATGGCTGAAGTGCTAAAGGGGGACCACACAGAGAAGCATTACTGACTGTTATGTGTTGGGAATCGAGTGGAAACCCTTGCTCACATTTTGCTATGTGCTGTAGTGGTGGATACATGACATAAATCTCTATCCGTCACTGCTTTGTTTGGCGTGAAGTGACTGATATTGGGCAGGTTGGAGCAGCTGTCCAATGTGGGTGGTGGGTGATACTGAGGTGAGCAGCATCAGTTCCATATGTTGATGTACTGCCTTTATTCTCTGGATTCCCTGTGGCTTTTTAGATGTGCTGAAGGCTGTTTGGCTATATAGCTCTCCCAGCACAAAAGTGTCTCTGAGACATTTTCAGCTTTGATAAACGTTGAGTGTGTCAGGTGGAAATTGGCTAGGAAAGTGGGAGAGAGCAGTGTCCGTCACCATGCTGGAATACATCCCATTGGTGAGCTGCCATTCTTCTTGTTCCTGCCTCTTAACATCAGTCCTATGGACTCGGACCCCAAGATCCCTCTTATCCTCCATACTGCCAGGAATCTTACCATTAATACTATATTCTGCCATCATATTTGACCTACCAAAATGAACCACTTCACACATCTGGGTTGAACTCCATCTGCTGCTTCTCAGCCCAGTTTTGCATCCTATCAGTGTCCCGCTGTAACCTCTGATGGCCTTCCACTTTATCCACAACACCTCCAACCTTTGTGATCGGCAAACTTACTAACCATCCATCTACTTCCTCATCCAGGTCATTTACAAAAATCAGGAAGCGTAAGGGTCCCAGAACAGATCCCTGAGGCACATCACTGGTCACCAACTTCCATGCAGAATATGACCAGTCTACAACCATTCTTTGCCTTCTGTGGGCAAGTCAGTTCTGGATCCACAAAGCAATGTCCCCTTGGATCCCATGCCTCTTTACTTTCTCAATTAGCCTTGCAAGAGGTACCTTATCAAATGCCTTGCTGAAATCCATATACACTACATCTACTGCTCTACCTTCATCAATGTGTTTAGTCACATCCTCAAAAAATTCAATCAGGCTCGTAATGCACAACCTGCCCTTGACAAAGCCATGTTGACGACTCCCAATCATATACCTCTCCAAATGTCAATAAATTCTGCCTCTCAGGATCTTCTCCATTAACTTGCCAACCAACCACTGAAGTAAGATGTTTGTTTTAGAGGGACAGTAGTTGATTAGATAGTTGATGGTATCTATTTAGGATGTGGTTGGATACAAAAATATTACTTTTATTTCTAACTGTATCACTTTTTCTTCAGATTTCTATGCATATTCTGGGATCCTTTCCCAAATATTGGGTTAAAAAATTGCCTGTAGTTTAGATTTCATTAATGCCTGATTCTTTGGCATAGTCTTACTTGTGATGGGAGAGAGACCTTTCTTGTTTAAACATCATTTCTACAAAGTTGTGAATAAGCACAGACCTAGTTTTAAGATGACACTGTTTTCAAACCTGATTTTTTGTTGTTATAGTGTACTTTCGTATTAGTATATTTAGATTTTATTGTTAATTGTAATCTTTTATTTTGTAGGTGTGGGAAAATCATGTTTATTATTACAGTTTACAGATAAGAGATTCCAACCTGTTCATGACCTTACCATTGGTGAGTATGTATTAAGGATTTGTAAATATTATATATTATAAGAAGTATTACTTTTGAAAACCAAAAATTGTGAATGGTAAAGTTAGAAGTTAGCATAATAAATATTTAAGGGTAGTGTGATTGCTTTAATGGGCTTTTTCCAAATGCATGACTGACGGCAACAGGTGAGTTAGTGTTTGAATTATATAGTTGCTTATTTATTTTCCAGATAACTCCCATGAGGGTAAATTTTATTGTATGTTAAGTTTTGGGGTAGTGAATTGTGAATTTATGTAAGTGAGTGGTCACAAAGTGGGGTTAATCTGTACTCAGTAAAATAATTTGTTTCATTTTTGGTTAAATTAACACAAATCAGTACCAAGCCTTGAGTGATCTTGATGTAGGCCTAAATCAGCTTTGTTTTGCACGTTATAAACGAACTAATGTCATGACTTGCTAGAAGTAAGAGCTAATAACATTGGTAACTTTTAAACAACAGAACTCATTAACAAGGAGGATGAAAGGAATGATTGAAGGAAATGGAGTAATTTTGGAGTTTGGAAAACTAATTGGATAAAAATTTGGAGTAGGGAAAAAGGAAAAGGATTAAATCTGTTGTGGGAATAAATTATTTTTTGTAATAATATCAATATTCTTTGGTACATGGCATAATTCAAGTTCTAAAGATTGGTAATTGTGGTTTAACTTTCCATCCCTGAAAATGCTGAATGTTTTGCCCATTAACAATGTTATTATTTTTCCTGAGATTTAACTTTCCTAGGAGATTTAGCTCATTACTTTTTAAGAGTATTGTGCAGTATTCTTGGATTGGATTTGTCTTGGATTTTATTAACTTTTGGTACATTTCATGAGTATTTTTGGGTTAGAATTAACTACCTGAAGGAAATGCTTCTTGGAAAGTAAATTGAATTAATTTTTGGGTCTATTTCTGATATCCTGCAGTTACCTTCAAGCTTCTCTAGTGTAGATTAGGGTTGTCTTTGTCATTATTTCAGGAAGGTAATTGGCTTTTTGTGAGATTTAAGCTTTATCAGTTGGTTCAGGGTTCCCCTTCATTAATAATTATGTTCTATTAGTCATTAATAAATGTTTTGCAAAGTAACCCAATTCCATATTCAAGAATGAACTCTTATAACAATCAAAGTGTAAGTAGCTCAAGTGTCTTCCTTGGTCCAGGTTCCTCTGCGTCAAAAGTCAGTAAATAAAACAAGGCTGTGGCGACCCATTTCCTGGCACATCCGAACCGGCTCACAATTAGCCAGCTTTCCGGCTAAGGGAGATAGCCTACGGGGGTTTGCGAGCACAGAGCTTTGGAGCCTCTGCGCCACGGGGAGCAGGTTGAGGGAGGCTTAAAAGTGAGGCTGAGGATTTCAAATAAAGTTTTTCCTTCGACTGCAGTTACCGACTCCGTGTCATAATTTTAGCGCTGCATGTAGCACACCGCTACAATTGGTGACCCCGACGGTCCAAACGATTTTTGGACCAGAAATGACCGACGCCGCCTCTGTTCATGCGGTTTCGTTGAAACTGCCGGGTTTCTGGACACAGCGACCGAACCTATGGTTCCAGCAAGCCGAAGCCCAATTCCACGTTCGCCAGATCACCTCAGAAGACACCCGCTACTACTACGTGGTGAGCTCCCTCGACCAGGACACAGCGGCCCAGGTCGCGGAGTTTGTACAGTCGCCCCCGGCAGACGGCAAGTACACGGAATTCAAAGCCCTGCGCCTCAGGACTTTCGGACTCTCACGGCGCGAGCGAGCTGCCTGTTTACTGCACCTGGATGGCTTGGGCGACAGACCTCCTTCGGCTTTAATGAATGAGATGTTGTCTCTGGCCGACGGACACACACCCTGCCTCATGTTTGAGCAGGCATTCCTGGAGCAGCTGCCCGAGGACATACGCCTGCTGCTGTCCGACGCGGATTTCAGTGACCCCCCGGAAGGTGGCAGCCCGGGCGGACTTGCTGTGGAACGCCAAAAAGGTGAGCGGGGCGTCCATCGCACGGATCTCCCAGCCACGCTCCCAGCAGCAAACCAGTCCAGGCCCAGCCGCGGAGCCCGCCAATCCCCGACCCAATGAACACTCGTGCTTCTACCACCAGCGGTGGGGCGCAGAAGCCCGCCGTTGTCGCCCGCCCTGCAAGTTCCCGGGAAACACCAGGGCCAGCCATCGCTGATGGCTACGGCGGCTGGCCATCGGGATAGCCTCCTGTATGTGTGGGACAGAAGGTCGGGACGCTGGTTTTTGGTCGACACTGGTGCCGAGATCAGCGTTTTACCTCCGACGAGTTACAACACCCGCAGCAGGGCACCGGGGCCCCCCCGAGGGCTGTGAACGGCAGCACAGTAAGGACCTATGGCACCCGTCAGGTGCAGCTACAGTTCGGCTCCAGCCAGTTCACGTGGGACTTTACACTGGCCGCCGTAGCCCAACCGCTTCTGGGTGCGGATTTTTTGCGGGCTCACAGCCTACAGGTCGACCTGCCCAAGAAGAGACTGGTACATGCCGAGACCTTTCAGACGTTCTCCCTGGGTGCAGCCCAGTTGCCAGCCCCTCACCTGGGCTCCATCACGCTGTCCGACAACGACTTCACCAGGGCGGTTCTGGCACCGCAGTTCACAGCGGCCATGCCCCGATACGGCGTACAGCACCACATCCCGACCCAGGGACCACCCCTCCACGCCCGTGCTCGGCAGCTTCCCCCGGACAAGCTCCGACTGGCGAAGGAGGATGGAGTTCCAGAGGATGGAGGAATTGGGGATCATCCGGCGGTCCGACAGCCCATGGGCCTCCCCCCTGCACATGGTGCCCAAAGCGACAGGAGGCTGGAGACCGTGTGGCGACTACTGCAGGCTGAACTAGGCTACCACACCGGACCGCTACCCTGTGCCGCTCATTCAGGACTTGCAAACCTGCACGGCGCACGGATCTTCTCCAAGGTAGACCTCATCCGAGGGTACCATCAAATCCCGATGCATTCTGACGATGTCCCCAAAACGGCTCTCATCACCCCGTTTGGCCTTTTCAAGTTCCTCCGCATGCCGTTCGGCCTGAAGAATGCTGCACAGACGTTCCAGCGGTTAATGGACGCGGTGGGACGGGACCTGGACTGCGTTCATCTACTTGGACGACATCCTCATAGCCAGGAGCATCTGTCCCACCTCTGTCAACTCTGCGCCCAACTGAGTGAGTATGGTCTTACAATCAACCCCGCCAAGTGCCAGTTCGGACTCAATACCATTGACTTCCTGGGCCACAGGATTACTAAAGACGGGGCAACCCCTCTGCCCGCTAAGGTAGATGTGGTCCGCCACTTCCCCCGACCCACCACGATCAAAGGCCTTCAGGAATTCGTAGGTATGGTCAATTTCTACCACCGCTTCCTCCCTTCAGCTGCCCGGATCATGCGCCCCCTGTTTGTCCTGATGTCGGGTCCGAGCAAGGACATTACCTGGGACGAGGAGTCCGCCGCCGCTTTCGTTCAAACGAAGGAAGCTTTGGCGAACGCCGCAATGCTAGTACATCCCAGAATGGACGCCCCTACCGCCCTCACAGTGGACGCATCAAACACGGCAGTCGATGGGGTGCTGGAGCAACTCATCGCAGGTGGCTGGCAACCCCTGGCGTTTTTCAGCAAACACCTGTGGCCACCCGAGCTCAAGTACAGTGCTTTCGACCGGGAACTGTTGGCGCTCTACCTGGCAATCCGGCATTTCAGGCCCTTCACCGCGTTCACGGACCACAAACTGCTTACCTTTGCGTTTACGAAAGCGTCCGACCCCTGGTCGTCCCGCCAGCAACGCCACCTGTCCTACATCTCTGAATACACGACGGATGTCCAGCACGTCTCGGGTAAGGACAATGTCGTGGCGGATGCGCTCTCTCGCCCTACCGTTCATGCCCTTTCCCAAGGGGTAGACTTTGAGGTACTGGCAGAGGCACAGCAAGGGGATGAGGAGATTCCGAGTTACAGAACTGCAGTCTCCGGTTTGCAGCTCCAGGACCTCCCTGTAGGCCTGGGTGAGAGGACCCTACTCTGCGACGTCGCCACCGGCCAGCCCTGTCCCGTCGTCCCGACAGCCTGGCGGCGCCGTGTTTTCGACTCCATTCATAACTTGGCTCATCCCTCCATCCAGACGACTGTCCGAATGGTTTCCAGCAGGTTCGTTTGGCACGGACTCCGCAAACAGGTCAGTGAATGGGTCAAAACGTGCATGCACTGCCAGACGGCCAAGGTGCAGCGGCACACCAAAGCCCCACCACAGCAGTTCCATCCCGCCCACATTCATGTGGATATCGTGGGCCCCCTGCCAGTGTCGCGTGGAGCGCGGCACCTCCTTACTATCGTGGACCGGTTCACAAGATGGCCAGAGGCGGTCCCTCTCACCGACACCACCTCCGAATCTTGCGCCCGAGCCCTGATCGCCACCTGGATATCTCGCTTTGGTGTACCGGCCCACATTAGCTCCGACAGAGGCGCCCAGTTCACCTCCAACCTGTGGTCAGCTATGGCCAGCCTTTTGGGGACTCAGCTGCACCACACAACTGCCTACCACCCACAGTTGAACGGGCTAGTGGAGCGTTTCCACCGTCACCTGAAGTCGGCCCTCATGGCCCGCCTGCGAGGAGCCAACTGGGCGGATGAGCTTCCCTGGGTCCTACTCGGCATCCGCACAGCACCCAAAGACGACCTGCACGCCTCGTCGGCCGAGTTGGTATACGGCGCGCCCCTGGTCGTCCCCGGGGAGTTCCTACCAGCCCCACGGGGGCAAGAGGAATATCCCGCAGCAGTCCTGGGCAGACTACGCGAGAAGCTTGGTAACCTGGCCACCATACCCACTTCACAGCACGGGCAGAACCCGACCTGCGTACCCAAAGACCTGCAGAACTGTAAGTTTGTGTCTTTCGAAGGGGCGGGCATCGGCCACCGCTGCAGCAGCCATACAAGGGGCCGTTTATGGTGCTCCGGAACAACGGGTCTACGTTCGTGCTGGACGTTGGGGGGAAAGAGGTTTTCATGGTGGACCAACTCAAACCGGCCCATGTGGACCTGGCGCAACCGGTCGAGTTTCCGGCACCTCGGCGCAGAGGCCGACCTCCCAAGCAGGTTTCGGCCCAGACTGTGGACATTGGGGGGTGTATCGCCGGTTCTGGGGGGGGGGGGGGGGGGTTATGTGGCGACCCATTTCCTGGCACATCTGAACCAGCTCACAATTAGCCAGCTTTCCGGCTAAGGGAGATAGCCTACGGGGGTTTGCGAGCACAGGGCTTTGGAGCGTCTACGCCGGGGGGGGGGGGAGGGGGGCAGGTTGAGGGAGGCTTAAAAGTGAGGCTGAGGATTTCAAATAAAGTTTTTCCTTCGACTGCAGTTACCGACTCCATGTCGTAATTTTAGCGCTGCATGTAGCACTGCACACCGCTGCAAGGCAGCCTTATTTGGATGTGTTCATTAAAATAGTATATAGTAGATCTAAAGCTAGTGAACAGTGGAATGGAATGTGAGTTCTCCTTGGTGTTAAAAGTGTAGTTTTGCTCTGGTTGATATGAAGTCTGTGTTGTTGACTCTGGCATGGTTGTACAGCAGTGGCACATGCAGTGATTGTATTTAAATTGAAGATTTAAAATGTTGCCTAAGTGGTCTTTTGGTCAGTTTATGCCTTTGTAATTCTTGGCCTGTTTCCTCCACATTACTAAGTTTTTAGTTCCAACCATAATTAGCACTGAGCTGCTTTGTTTAATTTGCCAGTCACTAACTGAGTGCTGATATTTAATGTTTCATTTCTTGTTTAAAGTGCTGTCAAACCATGTGATACTTGTTAGCAAACAAAGCCAGTTAATCAGTGCCTGGAGAATTAAACACAGTACGGTATAAACACAGTACGGTATAATCTACCCCTTCTTGTTCTCAATCATCTGAACTATCCATGTACCTCCCTTTTCTGCTCTTTCAATTACTCCCAAACTCCAGGATCCTTTATTTTAACTATAATAATGTTTTCATCCTGGTCGAAGATCTTTTTAAGTGCATAAAAGCATGAAAGTAGACTTTTCAATTTAGTCATGTAGCAGCAATCTTCGAATCATACTGAGAAAGGCATAATAGCAAGCTTAGTAAGTCATAAAGATTATTGTGGTGATTAGTGAGTGTGGACAGAAATCGCTATGGATTTTATGTGAGGGATAATCATACACTGCACAGGAATATATCTTTTGCATACAGTAGTATCCTTTCTGAAAAGGATATAGCTACTCACTGAGCTGGCTACTTAATTCAAAGGTCAATAATGTTTGCGACTTAGAAGAATCTAACAACATCTGAAATAGAAATTTATGATCTTGTTTTTGATTCTAGTATTGAACACTGTGTGCTATTAATGGAATTAACATTGTTCTGTTCTATGTTCAGCCTTGATCATTTGCTTTTGTGGCTCCTTGGAAGCTATCTTTTTCAAAGTCTTTCTACTTGCATTTTCCTTATGCCTGTTTCACTGCAACCTTATTTCAAAATTCAGCTTCTGGTAACCTTTCCTAATAACCCTGTTTGTTTTTCTAAAACAAATTTTGACTACTTTGAATGTTCTATGTAAATGTCATGTATTGTAGTGAAAGATGCTGCAGGTGACCCTGTTATACGGCAGTACAGGTAACAAAAATTTATGGAGTTTACAAAATGGTACCAAAAATTGAGGTCGGATAAAATTACTCTCGTGGAATTTGTTTAAAAATTACTGTCACATAAATTTTGTCAGTTTTCCCTCACATGCCACATCCTCTTTGATCCAACAGCATGTGAACAGATGTCTTGGGAGTGCAGTGCTGCTGCATTTTTTTGAGATATTTTCTCTGGTGTGCTGCACTATGGGGTGCCGCAGTAGCAATTGCCAGGATCTTTAATCTATTTGCTCATTTACTCCACCTCCACTGTCATCCAGCTTTAACCCATTGTCTCCCTGCACTCAGTGGTTTCTGTCCTTCCATTAACCTAGATCTTGAATCCTGTACCTCTTTTTGATATCCCCATTTCTTAAACCCTTTCCTGCAAGCCTTGTTCACTCCCTGAGTCAAATATTGGAATCAGCTGTTAAATAGCTGTCATTACTAATAAAAATGGCAGAACATGAGAGAGAAAACAATTCCACATAAACATCTACAGGAGCACATTTCCATATAACATGCATTTCAATAGGAAAAGAAGTTTTGTGTTACAGAAAGCTGCCATTATGGAGACATGGGCAGTTTAGTAGGAATAAAATCTCTAATATGTGCATCACCTGTATTACATTAGAAAATCAGCTTTTAAGTGATGAGACTTGGAAGCAGTGTTTTAGAACATCAGAAACATGCTGATTGTATATTAACAGTTTTAGGATTAAAGAACTGTGATTAGGTAATAAAATGGTGCCTCATACTTGTGTATTTTACACTTGTACAGGTTATAGATTTTGCCTAGTGGATGATAATGTGATAACAGAAGGGATTAAAGCCTATGAAATACAGAATAACTGCAAACCTGTTGTAAGGTACTAGTGATTTCAAGGTTATGTACTTGGTAGTTTTAAGGAAAGTTTGGAGAAATGGGGTGTTTTACCATGAGCTTGAGCTTGATTTGTGCCTCCACACCTGGCATAGCTCCGCCTGTTTTTAATTGCCTGGCATAGATGTGTGGATCTGATTAATGTAGTTGTGCCTATATCAGATGTTGGATGGTGATGTATAGTGAGGATCTGCCTTCCACTGATTTACCAGAGAGGCTTGCGGCTCAGAGTGCGTTGACAGGAGGCAAAGTTTCCATAGGAGAGCACAAGAAGCTTCCCCAGAGGCAAAGTGGAATAATTTCGGCATGGTTGGGTTCCACCATGTTAGGGTTTTTGTAGAAGTTCCTGTATGTTTTTTTTACTAATGGAAGATGTGTGAATTTGGTTAATTTATGAATAAAGAGTAGGTCTTGTCTTTCCTTGTGAGCTGCTTCAAATTAAGGAATGGAATCAAATTACAGATATATAGGTTAGAATGTAAATGATCTGATAGAGCAGTTGATCTTTTCCTTTTCTGTACCATGAGGATTTCTATATGAGCATCTTGGAGAATTGGGAGAAACTTGAGAATTGATAAATGAAAGAAATAAGAAAATTTAAAATATTCTGGTGGAGGGGAAGTTGTTTTTAAAACTTTAAGTGTGGGTCTTCAGGCTCTTGTAACTCCTCCCTGATGGTAGTAATGAAAAGAAGGCAGGTCTGATGGTGAGGGTCCTTAATGGTGCTTTCTTGAGATAACACCTCTTGAAGGTATCTTTGATGTTGGGGCAAATAGTCCCTATGATGGAGCTGGCCAAGTCTACAAGTCTCTTTTGATCCTTTGCTTTGGAGCCTCCATGGCAAACAATGATGCAACCAATCGGAATGTTTCCCACTATATACCTGTAGAAATTTGGTAGTCTTTGGTGATAGACCACATCTCCTCCAGCTCTTAATAAAAGTGTAGCTAGTATTGTGCCTTCATGATTGCATCAATGTGTTGGACCTAGGATATATCCTCTGAGATGCTGACACACAGCATCTTGAATTTGCTCACCCTTTCCACTGCTGACCCATCATTGAAGATTGGTTTGATTTCTCCCAACTTAACAGCCCTCAATTTTACAATCAGTTCCTTGGTCTTAGTGATGTTGAGTGCCACCACTCAACCAACTAATTCTGCCAACAGTGGTATCATTGGCAAATTTATAGGTGTCATTTGAGTTGTATCTAGCCACAGTCATGAGTACAGAGAGAGTAGAGCAGTGGGCTTAAGCACACATCTTTGAGCTATGCCTGTTGATTGTCAGTCAGTAAGGAGGATACAGTGGCATGCTCAAGTTTGGGCACCCCTAGTCAAAATCTCTGTTACAGTAAATAGCTAAGCGAACAAAAGATGACCTGATTTCCAAAAGGCATAAAGTTAAAGATGACACATTTCTTAATATTTTAAGCAAGAATACTTTTTTGATTTCCATCTTTTACAGTTTCAAAATAACAAAAAAGGAAAAGGGCCTGAAGCAAAAGTTTGGGCACTCTGCA
The DNA here is from genome assembly GCF_030144855.1 of Hypanus sabinus. Taxonomy (NCBI): domain Eukaryota; kingdom Metazoa; phylum Chordata; class Chondrichthyes; order Myliobatiformes; family Dasyatidae; genus Hypanus; species Hypanus sabinus. The sequence continues at coordinate 173,833,184 of NC_082706.1, forward strand.
TGGTCAGTACTTAGTAACACCCCCTTTAGCAAGTATCACAGCTTGTAAACACTTTCTGTAGCCAGCTAAGGGTCTTCCAATTCTTGTTTGGGGGATTTTCGCCCATTCTTCCTTGCAAAAGGCTTCTAGTTCTATGAGATTCTTGGACCGTCTTGCATGCATTGCTCTTTTAAGTTTATCCACAGATTTTCAATGATGTTTAGGTCGGGGGACTGTGAGGGCCATGGCAAAACCTTCAGCTTGCACCTCTTGAGGTAGTCCATTGTGGATTTTGAGGTGTGTTTAGGATCATTATCCTGTTTGAGAAGCCATCCTCTTTTCATCTTCAGATTTTTTTATAGACTGTGTGATGTTTACTTCCAGAATTTGCTGGTATTTAATGGAATTCATTCTACCCTCTAATAGTGATATGTTCCCCGTGCCATTGGCTGGATTACAAGCCCAAAGCATGATCGATCCACCACTGTGCTTAGCAGTTGGAGAGGTGTTCTTTTCATGAAACTCTGCACCTTTTTTCTCCAAACATACCTTTGCTCATTGCGGCCAAAAAGTTCTATTTTAACTTCCATCAGTCCATAGGACTTGTTTCCAGAATGTGTTAGGCTTGTTTAGATGTTCCTTTGCAAACTTATGACACTGAATTTTGTGGTGAGGACGCAGGAAAGGTTTTCTTTTGATGACTGCCATTTCTTAATTACATTACATTAACATCTGCCGGATGCTGCTGAGGATGTTCTACAAGTCTGTGGTGGCCAGTGCTATCATGTTTGCTGTTGTGTGCTGGGGCAGCAGGCTGAGGGTAGCAGACACCAACAGAATCAACAAACTCATTCGTAAGGCCAGTGAAGTTGTGGGGGTGGAACTGGACTCTCTGACAGTGGTGTCTGAAAAGAAGATGCTGTCCAAGTTGCATTCCATCTTGGAGAATGTCTCCCATCCACTCCATAATGTACTGGTTAGGCACAGGAGTACATTCAGCCAGAGACTCATTCCACCGAGATGCAACACTGAGTGTCATAGGAAGTCATTCCTGCCTGTGGCCATCAAACTTTACATCTCCTCCCTCGGAGTGTCAGACACCCTGAGCCAATAGGCTGGTCCTGGACTTATTTCCACTTGGAATAATTTACTTATTATTTAATTATGGTTTCATATTGCTATATTTCTACACTATTCTTGGTTGATGTGACTGTAACGAAACCCAGTTTCCCCGGGGATCAACAATGTGTGTCTGTCTGTCTGAACTGAAGAAACGGCTACCTGAAAATGCTTTACTATCTTCTTATACCTTCTCCTGCTTTTTGGGCATCAATTATTTTAATTTTCAGAGTGCTAGGCAGCTAGAGGAGCCTTTGGCTGCTGATTTTTGGGACAAGGTTTGAGGAGTCAGGGTATTTGTAAAGCTTTGAAATTTGCATCATCTGTCCTTTACTAACGATGATTGTGAACAAGCCATAGCCCTAACAAGCTATTTAAGGTCCGAGACCTTGGTAAAGTTATCTGAGAGCTCAGATTTCTTGGGGTGCCCAAACTTTTGTATGGTGCTCCTTTTTTTCCCCACTTTAAAATTGTACAAAACAAAAATAATACACTAATCTTGCTTAAAATGTTGAAAAGAATGTTCCATCTTTAACTTTGACTTTTGGAGATCAGTTCATCTTCTACTCTCTTAAATATTCACAATAACAGAAATTTTGACCAGAGATGCCCAAACTTTTGCATGCCACTGTATATTATTACCAATCCACACTAACTGCAATTTTCTGATGAGAAAGTGGACGATCTGTTTGCAGAGGGAGGTACAGAGGTCCAGGTTTTGAAGCTAGTTGATTAGTACTGAGGTGAAGATGGTGTTCAATGCCAAGCTGTAATTGATTAAATAACAGCCTAATGCATGTATTGCATTTGTCCAGGTGGATCAAAACTGATTGGATAGCCAATGAGATTATTTGTTGTCAGCCTTTTGTGTTGGTAGTCAAATTGCAGTGGGTCCAGGTCCTTACTCAGACCAGGAGTTGATTCTACTCATGACTAGCCTTGCAAAGCACTTCATTACGGAAGATGTGAGAGCCACTTGGCAAAGCATTATGTTAAATGAAAGAAAAGCATTTTGTGCACTTTTTAATCTAAATTGCTTTATTCAGGATTAGTAATCTGAAGCTGTTCTCTTATATTCAAACCACTAATGATTCCTTTCTAATTTTTATTCAGGTGTAGAATTTGGAGCTCGAATGATAACCATTGATGGGAAACAGATAAAACTTCAGATTTGGGATACTGTAAGTTTTTTTCAATTTTAGACAGACTATTTGAATGCTATAACTGTACGGTAAGACAATTATCTGAAGTTGCATTCAAGCAGCTGTCATGCGTTTTCCAAGACACATGATTGACATGCAGTTGATTTCTTATTTGCATCAATTCTGGCTCCTGGTATTGAACCTTGTAGCAAAATTCAATTGATTGCTTTCACTTTGTTAACATTTGTAAAAAGCAATCTTATTTTAGTACATTTCTGTAAACTGAAATTTTGAGACTTTTCTTTAGACATATTTTCACTACCCTCTGAAGGAAATTCCTCCTCTCTGTTCTAAATTGACTTAGCACTATTCTGAGGCTGTACACTCTGGTCCTGTACTCGCCCACTTTAGGAAGCATTCTCTCAACGTGCATTCAATCTAGACCTTTCAATATCTGTTAGGTTTCAATGAGAATCCCCCCCTCCCCCCCAGTTCTTCTGAACTCCAGTGAGTACAGGTCCAGAGCCATTAAACACTCGTTAATTCTTTCATTCCTGGAACAGTCTGGTGAACTTCCTCAACCACCTTCAATGTCAGCTTGTAACTTCTCCAGCGTTGTCGTAGGTCTCTTGATGGCTTCCCTCACTAGTCCCCTTCTTGCATGGTCACTCAGTTTTAAATATAGGCAGATTTACAGCTGTGCCATATTCTTTCCATTTCTTGATGGTTAACTGTCCTCCAAGGGATATTCAGTAACTTGGAAATTTTCTTGTTTCCTGACTTGTGCTTTTCAATAGCCTTTCTGCAGAATTGCTTGGAGTGTTCTTTTGTCTTTATGGTGTAGTTTTTGCCAGGATACTGACTCACCAGCAGTTGGACCTTCCAAATAAAGGCTGCCCACAGGTCTCCAAAACAGATCTCCATTTAACTAATTATGTGACTTCAAAAACTAACTGGTTACACCAGCGATTATTTCATGTGCCACATTGAAGGGAGTGAGGTGGAGAGAATACTTATGCAATCAGTTATTTTGCTTTTTATATTTGTAATTAATTTAGGTCACTTTGTAGAGATCTGCTTTCATGTTGACATGAAGGTCTTTCTGTTAATCAGTGTCAAAAAAGCCAAATTAAATCCACTGTGATTCACTGTTGTAAAACAATAAAACATGAAATCTTCCGGGGGGGTGGGGGGTGGGTGAATACTTTTTATAGGCACTGTACTTAAGACTTGCCTTCCACAGCTGCCTATGACAAAAAATCCTACAGATTCACCACTGGCTAAAGAAATCAGTCCTTGTCTTCGTTCTAAAAGGACGCCCCTCTATTCTGAGGCTGTGTCTTCTTGTCTTAGCCTTCTCCTTCATAGGAAAAACCTGCTCCACATCTACTATATCAAATCCTTTCAACATTTGATAGGTTTCAATGAGGTCACCCCTCGTTCTTCTGAATTCTAGTAAATACAGGCCCAGAGCCATCAAATGCTCTTCACATGCTATTTAATCCTGGAATAATCTTCGTGAACCTCCTTTGAACCCTCTCCACTTTCAACACATCTTTTCTAAGGGGCTCAAACCTGCTCATGGTACTCCAAGTGAGGCCTCACCAATGCTTTATAAACTCTCAACATTACATCCTTGCTTTTATATTCTAGTCCTCTTGAAATGAATGCTAATATTGCACTTATCTTTCTCACAACAGACTCCACCTTTTTGGGATCCTGTTCAAGGATTCCCAAGTCCTTTTGCACCTCCGGTTTTTGTATTTTCTCTCCATTTAGAAAATAGTTTACCCTTTCATTCCTTCAGCCAAAGTGCTTGACCATACACTTCCAGACACTCTATTCCATCTGCCATTTCTTTGCCTGTTCACCTAATCTAAGTCCTTCTGTAGTGCCTCTACTTCCTCAAAACTCTCTGCTCCTTCACCTAACTTCATATCGTCTGCAAACTTTACAGTGAAGCCATCAATTCCATCATCTAAGTCATTGATAAATAACTTAAAAAGAATTGGTCCCAGCACACCCCTGTGGAATACCACTAGTCACTGGCAGCCAACTAGAAAAGGCTCCCTTTATTCCCATTCTTTGCCACCTGCCAATCAACCACTGCTTTATCCATGCTAGAATCTTTCCTGTAATACCATAGAGTTGTAGTTTGTTACGCAGCCTCTTGTGGCATCTTGTAAAAGGCCTTCTTTGTACTTAACATCAACTGATTCTCCTTTGTCTATCATATTTATTTCTTCAAAGAATTCCAACAGATTTGTTAGGTGAGATTTTCCCTTGAGGAAACCATATGACCCATTTTATCATGTGCTTCCAAGTGCCGTTGACCACATCCTTAATAATCGACTCCAACATATTCCCAACCACTGAGGTCAGTCTAACTAGCCTATACTTTCCTTTCTTCTGCTTCTCCTTGAAGAGTGGAGTGACACTTGCAATTTCCCAGTTTTCTGGAACCATTCCAGAATCTAATGAGTTTTGAAACATCATTAAATGCCCCTGCAATCTCTTCAGTCTTTTAGTATACTGGGGTGTACACCATCTGGTCCAGGTGACTTAACAATCTTCAGACCTTTCAGTTTCCCAAGGACCTTCTCCTTAGTAATTGTAATTTCATAGACTTCATGATCCCCGACACCTGGAAAGTCCACCATGCTGCTAGTCTCTTCCACAGTGAAGACTGATGCAAAATATTTATTCAGTTTGACCGCCATTTGCTTGTTCTCCTCTTCACACCTCCCCCCATTACTGCCTCTGCAGCATCCTTTTTCAGTGGTCTGATACCACCCTTGCCTCTCTTTGTATCTGAAGAAACTTTTCGTATCCTCTTTAATATTGTTGGCTAGCTTGTGTTCATATTCCATCTTTATCTTTATGACTTGATTTTTAAAAGCTTCTCGATCCTCTAACTTCCCACCAACTTTTGTGCTGTTATATGCTCTTTTTGGCTTTTATGTTGGCTTTAACTTCTCTTGTAGGCTATGGTCGTGTCATTATTGCTTTAAATACTTCTTCCTCTTTGGGATGTATATCTCTTGTGCCTTCCAAGTTGCTTCCAGAAATTCCAGTCATTGCTGCTCTGCAGTCAACCCTGCCAGTGTTGTTTTCAAATCAAATCTTGTCAACACCTCTCTCGTGCCTCTATAATTCCCTTTGCTCTACTGTGTAATACTGATACATCTGACTTTAGTTTCTTCTCAGATTTCAGGGTGAATTCGATCATATTATGATCAATTTCCCTTTGGTTCTTTTATCTTAAGCACCCTAATCGATTCAGGTTCTTTGCATATCACCCATTCCAGAATAGCTGATCCTGTAGCGGACTCAACCATGAGCTGCTCTTAAAACAGTTTCTCGTAGGCACTCTAGAAAATCCCCTTCCTGGAATCCAGCTCCATGCAGATAATTGGGAAAATGAGCATATAGGAAAATCCCCCTTTTTGACATGCGTTTTCTATCTCCCATTGTAATTTGTAGGCTACATCCTTACTACTGTTTGGGGGTCTGTGTACAACTCCCATCAGGGTCTTTTTACCCTTGCAGTTACTTGATCCACAATGATTTAACACCTTCCGACCCTCTGTCACATTTTTCTAATGATTTGATTTCACTTTGATTGAATTGAATTGATTTTATTACTTGCATCCTTCACATATGTGAGGAGTAAAAATCTTTACGTTACATCTCAGTCTAAATGTGCAATGTGAAATTACAGTAATTTATAATAAATTTGTACAACAGGATAATCAGTATAACATAGAAATACAGTTGTGCCAGCATGAATTAAGCAGTCTGATGGCCTGGTGGAAGAAGCTGTCCTGGAGCCCGTTGGTCTTGGCTTTTATGCTGTGGTACTGTTTTCCAGACGGTAGCTGCTGGAACAGTTTGTGACTGGGGTGACTTGGGTCTCCAATGATCCTCTCTGTAAATGTCCTGAATAGTGGGAAGTTCACATCTGCAAACAGAACAACTCTGGCCCCTCTGCCTTCCTGTTTGTCCTTTCAGTACAATCTGTATCCTTGGACATTAAGTTCCCAGCTTCCTTCAGCCATTACTCAGTGACGTTTACAACGTAATGCTCGCCAATCTGCAACTGTGGTGCAGGTTCATTTATCTTATTCTGTATACTACTCACATTCAAATACAGCACCTTCAGTCCTGAATTCACCCTTTTTGATTTTGTCTGCCTTTTTCATTGCAACTCATGCTATTGAGTGCAATTTTTCCCTATCAACAGCCTCCCCTCATTACACATAGCCTCTGTTTGTAAACCAGCTACTTCATCTTCAGCATGATCATCTGTCTTTCCTACAATACTACTTGCATTGAAACACATGAAACTCGGGACACTATTTGCATCATGATCAACCTTTTGATTACTAACTTTGTATGACTAGTTTTATCTACACCACGCACCATTAACAAAGCTTTCCGCTAGGATATTGGTCCCCTTCCACTTCAGGTGCAAACTGACCCATCCGTACAGGTCACTTCTCTGAAAGAACACCCTTTGATCCAAAAATCTCATACCCTCCCTCCTACACCAAATGCTTAGCCACACGTTAAACTGTATAATTTTCCTAGTTCTGGCCTCACGAGCATGTGGCACTGCTAGCAATCCTGAGGTCACAACCCTAGATGTCCTGCCTTTTAACTTTGTATCTAACTCCCTGAACTCACAATGCTGAACCTCGTCACTCATCCTATCATATAATTAGTGCCTACATGGCCCACAACTTCTGACTGTTCACCCTCCCACTCATGAATGTTGATCCGACTTGATCCGAGATGTCCTGGACCCTGGCATCTAGGAGGCAACATATCATCGGGAATCTTCTCCCCTACAGAACCTCCTGTCCATTCCCCTATGAATTTCCTAATACCGTGGCATCCATATTAAGGACCTCCAGCACCCAGGGCATGCCCTTTCTTACTGTTATCATCAAGTAGGAGGTAGCCTGAAGATGCACACTCAGTGATTCAGGCAGGAACAGCTTCCCCTCTGTCAACCGATTCCTAAATGGACATTGAACCCTTGGACACTACCTCACTTTTTTTAATGTATAGTATTTCGGTTTGCATGTTTTTTAATCTATTCAATATACGTATACTGAATATAAAGTAATACTGAATAAAATTTACTTGTTTTTCTTGCATATTATGTATTGCATTGAACTGCTGCTACTAAGTTAACAAATTTCACGTCACTTGCAGGTGTTAATAAACCTGATTCTTGATTCACTTCCACCTTCCCTTCTGAGTCACAGCAGACTCAGCACCAGAGACCCAACTGCTGTGACTTTCCTCTGTTAGGTCATCCCCTAACAGTATCCAAAGTGATATATCTGCTGTTGAGGGGGGTGGCCACAGGTTCTCTGCACTAGCTGCATAACCACTCTCCCCTTCCTGATTGCTACCCAGTTTCCTGTGGATATAACTCCTTCATTATATGTCCTTTCTATCACCCCTTCAGCCTCCTGAATGATCCTGTTCCAGCTCCAAACCCTTAATGCAGATTGCTAGAAGCTGTAGCTGGCCTCCCTGCCTTCCCACATCCTGCATTTAACTATCTTGTCTGGCATGTCTGCTGCCCCAGCTGAGCAAATATAAAGAAGGGAAGAAGGAAAAAAAACTTAACCTAGATCTTTTCTGACTGAAGCCTCACTCCATTGAATTTTGTCTCATTCATTTGTCCCTCATTACTACCACTCCAGTGTAATTTTCCGGTGATCTGATATCTGCTCTTGCCCCTTTTTCTCTATATATCTGAAAAGACTTTTGGTGCCCTCTTTGATATTATTGGCTAGCTTACTTTCATATTTCATCTTTTCTGTTCCAATAGTTTTGCAGTTGCCTACTGTTGGTTTTAAAAGCTTCCCAATTCCCAAACTTTTTGCTATATTATATGCCCTCTTGATTTGCTCAGTCTACCTGAATATTGAAATCCCTCATATCGTAACATTGCTGTTTTTACATACCTTTACTGCCTCGCATTTTAATTTATATCCCACATTCTGACTACTGTTTAGAGGCCATTATATAACTCATATCGTTCTTTTTCCCCTTGCAGTTTCTTAACTCTGCCCACAAAGATTCTACATCATCTGATCCTGTGTCACCTCTTTCTAAAGATTTGGCTTCATTTTTTTTTACCAATAGAGGATGCCATCCCCTCTGCCTCCCTACCTTTGCGATGCAACATGTATTCTTGAATGTTAAGCTCCCAACTACGATCTTCTTTTAGCCATGATTCAGTGATGCTCACAATGTCATAACTACCAATCTCTTAACTGTGCTATATGGTCACCTGCTTTGTTCCGTATACTACATGTATTCAAATATGACACCATCAGTTCTATATTCATCATCCTTTTCAATTTTTCTCTCTATGCTACACTTCAGCTCCTCAATTGATTGCAATTTAGCCCTATCATCTGTCTGTCCGTCCTTAGTCTCATTAAACATTGCATTTATTTGTAAACCAACTCCTCCATTGTAAGATCTATCACACTGGCTGTCATCCCCCTGCCAAGTTAATTTAATCTCTCCCCAGCAGTAGACCTGCTTACAACTATTTTGCTCCCCCTCTGGTTCAAGTGTAATAGGTCATACCTCCCCCAGAAGAGATCCCAGTGATCCAGAAATCTGAAACCCTGTGCCCTGTATCAGTTCCTCAGCCTTCATCTGTACTATTATTCTACTTCTATCCTGACTAACATGTGGCGCTGTTCCATAATTTAAGAAACTGATATCAATAAAGTTTGTTCATGGAACTGGTTTATTGTGAAGGAAATTTGTTACCCTTAACTTACATGGTTGTCAGCTGCTCTCTGAATTGGCCTATCGAGCAGTATGTAACAATCTTCCCTGTAGTTTCAATAGTTTTCCTCCTTAGAACCTACTGGTACATAGACAAACCCTCCTGCTCCACCTAATTAAGATTCAAAGCACATTTGTTTTCAAAGAATGTATAAATTGTACACCTTGAAAGTTGTCTGCTTACAGACAGCCACAAAGCAAGAGACCTGGATAACCCATTTTTTAAAAAAAGACTAAAAACCACTGCAGCAAAACAGGGGAATAAAATATGCATCATGCAAACAATAGAAGCAAGCCAACAGCATCCTGAACCAGGCTGAGTCCCGGATCTGCTCCCGGAGTAGTCTGAAAGCCTCAGTCACCAATTTATCATACTAATGGGGCAGAAACGCATAGCAGACAGATCAGTTCAGAGCTTTGGTGCCACAGAGAAAGGAATAATCATTCACAGGAGAGTGAGTGAAATCAGCCTGATCCTTACTTCCATACCTGGTGTTCAGGGTTCCAATCTATCTGGGCTGGCATTTAAATTATCCAAGCAATGAGTAGTACCATGGTCTCGGACCCAGATCCCAGTACCCCAGTACATCTGAACTGCCCAGCCTGAAGCCATTCTTGATCTCACCAAATCGGCTCGGCAATTGAAGTGATCCAATCTCGCACCTGGACTAAGTGAACAGGCACTGAAACTCTTCTGCATCGACTCCTGTCCAAAACACTCAATCCATCTTCGGCAGCAATAGGAACTCCATCTGAGACCCCGGTGGCTTGAACACAATGCCCCATCACGGCTCATCCTCAAGCCAATCTTGCTTCTGCCTGCCTCCTCACTGTCTGCAGTGATGACTCACCACAGTTTCTTCAGAAAAGATGTTATAAGTAATGTACTTAGTAGAATCTCTTGCTGTTGCACGTCTTAAAAAAGGAAAAGAAGAGAATCTTGGCCTTGCAACACATGCAAAATGCTGGAGGAATTCAGCAGCTCAGGCAGCATCTATAGAAAAGAGTAAACAGTCAACGTTTCAGGCCATTGACTGTAGTCTTTTCTATAGATGCTGCCTGGCCTAATAAGTTCCTCCAGCATTTTGTATGTGTAGCTTGGAGTTTTAGCATCTACAGATTTTCCCTTGCTTGCAAATCTTGTCATTTCTTGCTCTGCACTTGACTGCCTATTTATGTACCTCCATCACCCAGTTCTTTCCGGTCTTTTATGGTGAACTTCTGTTAGAAATGGCAGTTTCAGCCAGGAGAGAGAAGATTCAGTTTGGAAATCCATTATCAGTATGGTGTCAAGAAAATGACAATAAGAATAAACATCCTTGCAGTTAAAATTTATAATAAAATTTTATTTTTAAACAATATATTTATTTCCCAAGAAAGGCATATTTGTAATCTATATGTTAAACTGCTTTTGCTTTAAAAACTTGTTTTTGAAATCTTTTTCTTTAGGCTGGTCAGGAGTCTTTCCGTTCTATCACAAGATCCTACTATAGAGGAGCTGCTGGTGCCTTGCTAGTTTATGACATCACAAGGTAACTTACAGACTTGGTTTTTTGTTCACGTGTTCTAATAGTATTTTGTCTTTTTCTCTACATTTGAGACACTTGAAAGTTGAAATTGTCTAAATTGTTTAAAGAAAATGTGCAAAGCAATTTGAATCTGCAATTAAAAGTAATTTCTTTAAAGCAAGAAGTACTCTTTAATTGGATAGTCTTGTGTTTCCAACTGATTTATTTTTCACTGCATTGAATTTCTTTTACCCATTTAAAAAAAAATTAACCAAGTACTTTAAATACAGGAGTTGCAGTTAAATTACAGATGATAGTTTGCCATTTGGAACATTTCTGTTAAGAGATCAGTAGTATCAGCTCATTACTGACATTATGAAAGCTTACCTTTGGCAATCTCCCAGCAGGAATTTATTGAAACCACGAGGAGAATTCTTAATAATATCCTGCACGTTTCTGCTTTGTAAAGAGCATAGCCCACAAACTGAGTGGAAAAACTTTTGTTGACTGGCTCAACCAAGCCTTTCTTAATAGCTGGAACTAATGTCCCATTATTTGAAAACACTTGTGTCTGTATATCTCTCAAATAATCCATCAAAATATTCAAATAATTAAAGACAAACTCAGAACTTTAAAAATTTATGTTAGTTCAAAATATTTAATGCCTATTAGAGATTTGGAAATATTTTTGTAAATACTAATGTTATCTCTAAGATCTTTAAATGACCAATTCTTGCCTGAGGCTCTTATAACCATTCCCTTCTTTAATTGAAGATGGGACTTATCCAAATACCTCTTTGGATATGGTGCAAGTTTCTCAAGTAAGTGATGCATATGGGTTACTTGAGTACTAAAAGGCCATAATCAGTATAAACGCTGAGAAGCTTTTGAGGCAATTGAACAGATATGGCAAATGGTTCAGGTAATTGTTTCAATTAGAATGACATTATAATATAGCTGAATGATTTTATAAAGCTGGACCACACCAGTGAAAGTTTTTTGATAGGATGATGAATGAGAGTCGGAATGAATTGGGTTTATTATCATTGACACGCCATGAAATTTGTTGTGTGGCAGCATTACATTGCCAGTCGTAAAATTGGCACTACTTTACAATAACAAGTAAATAGTGCAAAGAAAGAATAGTGAGGTAGTGTTCATGGACCTTTCAGAAATCTGTTGGCAGTATGGAAGAAGCTATTCTGAAACATTGTGTGGGTTCAGAGGTAACTAGATATAAAAATTATTTTTTTTATGTAGGAGGGATATGTGACTGCAGATCATGTCTGTACAGAACTTGACATGGTTTTATCTATTATTTGAAGCTAACCTGGTGACCTTCGTGGTTGAAGATGGTGGCATAGAAGTAAAGCTTGATCAAACATATGAAGGCTGCAGTTGGCACTGAGCTGGTCTTTAAAACCTGAGCACTGCTGAGATCATTGTTGGTGATCTCTTGACTATTTCAGTACGTGTAATTTTGAGTTGTAAAGTGCCATCAAAGGGTAGGGTGAAGATTTTAGAGGTTTGGTAGGGTACTGTTGTAAGCTGCAGGAAAAAGCAGTGGAAGATCATCATTGCCAAGTTAATTCAATGAAGAATAATGTTTTAAGATTGAAACTTTGCTTGATGTCATTAAACGTCAAGGAAATGTTCCCGTTTAAATAGAATGAAAGTCAGATTGAAATAATTTAAAAAGTGATTGGAGAAATATATCTGTGGTTTGATAGAAGAGATAAATACTGGAATTAAGAAAACAAGGGTTATAAAGTTAGCTTATTGTAAGCTAAATAAATGTTTCTGTTTAATAGTGAGACTTCTTTCATCTTGTAACAATCCCCCCCCCCCCCCCCCCCCCACCACAGAAGGGACACGTTCAATCACTTGACAGCTTGGTTAGAAGACGCTCGCCAGCATTCCAACTCGAATATGGTCATCATGCTTATTGGAAATAAGAGGTAAATTTTTAGCACATTGTGTCATAAGAAAATGCTTTTGTGTTTAGATTCATAATAAACATTAAGGAACAATACTAAGAACAGTTGCTGTCACAGTTATGTGTACCAAATATTGCATTTTTGCGCTTCAAAAGGTATTCTTTATTAGGAATGATCCAGAAGAAAATTAGAATGCTGAAGGCAGGAATTGTATTCAATGAAAGCATGTTCCCACAAAGTATTTTGATTTTTAACCAGTAATTTTGGTAGTTGGTTTGCTATACCTAATGCTTTGAATTTTTTTGTAATTGCTGCATAAGATGGGGTGCTAGAAAGTTTGAGAATTTTCTCTATTTCTACATAAATATGACCTAGAATGTGATCAACTCTTCATGCAATCCTAAAACTAGATAAAAAGAACCCAATTAAATAAATAACATAAAATCATTATACTTCATTTATTTGAGAAAAAATCCAATATTACATGTATTGGAACAAGTATGTGAACCTTTGCTTTCAGTAACTGGTATGACCCCCTTGTATAGCAATAATTTCAACCAAACATTTTCGCTAACTTGATCAGTCCTGCACATTGGCTTGAGGGAATTTTGGGTTATTCTTCCTTACAAAACTGCTTCAAATCTGGGATGTCAGTGGGCTTCTTGCATGAACTGATGCTTTAGGTTCCTCCATAACATTTCTATAGGATTAAGGTCAGGACTTTTAGTTGGCCATTCCAAAACATGAACTTTCTTCTTTTGTAAACCATTCTCTTGTTGATTTACTCTTGTCTTTTGGATCATTGTCATGTTGCATTACCCAACTTCTATTAAGCTTCAGCTGACAGTCTGCTACCTGACATTCTCATGTAAAATGTCTTGATACAATTTTGAATTCATTGTTCCCTCAATGATTGTAAGCTGTCAAGGCCACTGAGGCAGCAAAACAGCCCCAAACCATGATGCTCCTTCCACCACCTTCCAGTTGGGATGAAGTTTTGGTGTTGGTCTGCATTGCCCTTTTTCCTTCAAACACGGTGGTGTCCATTGCTGTCAAAAGTTCAACTTTTGTCTCATCTGTCCACAGAACATTGTCCCAGAAGTGTTGTAGAATATCCAGGTGGTCTTTTGCAAACTTGAGACAGGCAGCAGTATTTTTTTCATTTTAGAGAGCAGTGATTTCCTCCTGGTGTCTTTCCATGAACACCATTCTTGATTAGTGTCTTTCTTAGAGTGGACACCTCCTTCAATATTGCATGTTGTACTGTTGGTGTGATCTTTGCAAGACACCCATTGCAAGGGAGAGTAGCAACAGTACTGACTTTCCTCCATTTGTAGGCAATTTCTCCTAACCGTGTATTGATGAACACCCAGGTTTTTAGAAATGCTTTTGTAGTCTTTTCCAGCTTTGGGCATCTTTACAATTCCTCTAAGGTCCTCTGAAAGTTGTTTCGATCGAGGCATGGTGCACATAAACAGATCTTTCTCGAGAAGAGCAAGCTTGGTCAGTAACTTGACTTTGTGTGTCTTTTTTTTCTAGGGCTGGGCACCTCTATAACCCACACCTCCAAATCTCATTTCATTGATTGGAATACCTGACTCCAAGTACCTTTTGTAGAAGGTATCCCCCCAGCGGTTCACATACTTTTTCCAACAAATACATGTAATATTGGATGATTTTTCCAAATAAATGAATGAAGTATAATGTTTTCGTGCTGTTTACTTAATTGAGTTCCCTTTGACTTGAGTGAAGATCTGATCACTTTTTAGGTCATATGCAGAAATAGAGAAAATTCTACAGGGTTCACAAACTTTCTAGCACCTTTACACATAGCTATGGAAGAAACATCGCTTTTGCCTTGTTCCCCATTTCTAACACTTCATTGTTGGAATTGTCAAGTGAAGTCATACAATAGTAATCTGTAGAAGCTTCAATTATACTAAAGTAACAGGTTGTTCCATGCAAGTGGCTTGATAGGTTACATTTATTTGATATCCTGTTACATGCATCTTGAGCACTTGTTCTCTGCAGTGAATGTGCTTCTGTTGGGGATATTTGAAAATTCCAATAATTTGATCTCTCAACAATGAAGAAAAATGTGTTGTTGACTGAGTAAAAATTGATGTATGTGGTATTGCTTCTCCCACCTCCCACTCATACTAGAACAGGTTGATGCTATGGAAACAAATCTATTCATTTTCTCTGGTGCTTCCTACAGATTTTGCAGTGAAGTGCAATAAAGGTTAAGTGCCTACTCTTTGTTGACATTGGCCTTATTGTGATCTGTATTGAAAAATATAGCAATGCAAGGGTGTAAGAATGGAGGACGTGGCATGACGAAGATTTTGCACTTGCAGTGCAGGATATTTCCTGTCAAAGTGCAGTTGGGGGGGTGGTTAGAAAGCTTGGGGATGAGAGCAATAGTGGTGAACATACTGGCAAAGATGGAAATAGTAAAAGAAAATCAAAAGCTGTAGATATTGAAAATATGAAATGCAAGTAAAATGTTCAGTAGATCAGGCAGCATTTGTGAATGAGAAGCAGGTAACGTTTTTGGATTCTGGGCACTTCATCAGAAGGGAAGGAAATGAGTCATGCTAGGCAGTGAAAAACGTTTGGGGAGGGGAATGGGTAAAATCAAAGGAATTAATTTGGGTTGATGGTAGTTTTGTAGGGTTATTGCATTATGTATTTCCAAGTTTGGGCTTTATTGCATTAGCTGATATCACATGAGATGATAGGATACTAGTGGTGTTATCATATTAAATAGATGTTTTAAAACTAGCAACATACACAAAAGCTGGATTAACTCAGCAGGTCAGGCAGCATCTAGGGAAATGAATAAACAATTGATGTTTCAGGCTGAAGCCCTTCATGTATTTAAAAAAAAATACATGTAGTTTTACATCTCTGATCAATATATTATCTGCAGATATCTTGTGAAAAGACTCAATTACAGAGTTGGCAGTAGAGTAGGGTTATCTTTTTTCCATGCATTAGCTAGCAACTGTGGAGAACTATCTTTAGAAGTACAAAATGATTTCTTATAAATATCAAACATTTTTCAGTGACTTGGAGTCAAGACGGGAAGTAAAAAAGGACGAAGGGGAGGCTTTTGCAAGAGAACATGGCCTTATTTTCATGGAAACCTCTGCAAAGACTGCTTGCAATGTTGAAGAAGTAAGATGGTTTAATATTTTTAAAGATGCTTATATTCTTAAAAGCAATTTTGTTGTGGAAATATTAAATGTTTATAAACATGTCTTCTGAACTAGATCTACCTTGGATCATTTCTTTAGGGCATTGAAAATAGATGTGTTTTTAATCTTGTTAACTGATTGTCATTGGTTGCAATTTCACAAAAGCATTTCAATACTTTCTTCTACCTTCGTTCAGGCTCCTAGTGTAGACACAGTAGTTATCTATTAATAATAATGTTCTTTCATTCAATAATTAAATTCACGGGTTTTAAGATTGTAAGGAGCAACTTATCTTTAACCCTCATTTATGAAGGTCATATGAAGATCTTTCTCACGTTCTCACCCTGTTAATACTGCATTAACTGATACCAAATTAAATTTCTACTAAATAGGCAATAAATTGTAAAGAGTGAGTGGTATTTATTAATGGCAATTGGCAAGCAAGCCACTATGCTACTTTTGTTGGTAAAGGAGAAAATGTTCTCTAATTCTGTTTTGGAAATACAATACAGTAATTGGATATAAGCACAGGAGATTCTGCAGATGCTGAAAAATCTAGATTAATGCACACAAAATTTGGTCACCTAATTACAGGAAGGATGTTAATAAGGTTGAAAGATTGCAGAGAAGGTTTACAAGGATGTTGCCAGGACTTGAGAAACTGAGTTGCAGAGAAAGTTTGAATAGGTTAGGGCTTTATTCCCTGGAGCGTAGAAGAATGAGGGGAGATTTGATAGAGGTATATAAAATTATGATGGGTATGGATAGAGTGAATGCAAGCAGGCTTTTTCCACTGAGGCTAGGGGAGAAAAAAAACCAGAGGGCATGGGTTAAGGGTGAAGGGGGAAAAGTTTAAAGGGAACATTGGGGGGGGGGTTTCTTCACAGAGAGTGGTGGGAGTATGGAATGAGCTGCCAGATGAAGTGTTAAATGTGGGCTCATTATTAACATTTAAGAAAAACTTTTGGTACGTGGATGAGAGGGATATGGAAGGATATGGTCCAGGTGCAGGTCAGTGGGACTAGGCAGAAAAATTGTTTGGCATAGCCAAGGAGGGCCAAAGGGACTGTATCTGTGGTTCTAAATGCTGGGGGATCTCAGTAGGTCGGGCAGCATCTGTGGAAAGGAGTAAAGAGTCAAAAGTTTCTGAAAGGTCTTGCCCAAAATGTTGACTTTTTATTTCTTTCCATAGATGCTGCCTGACCTGAGTTCCTCAAGAATTTTTTTTGTGTTACAGTAGTTGAATGTATTCTGTATCTTTTTGCAAATGGTCAAATTCAGCATGGTGAAAAGATCTGGAGTTCCAGAATCAATTTCTAACATGTTAGCTGGGTTACCTCAAAACCATCTGTATGTACAGTTTCATTTTAAGAATCCTTGTTTTTAACGGCCATCTATCTATACGTATACAGTATTTCATAGCCAGCTGTACCAGCGTGTGCTATTTTAGAGTAATTGCAAACTTCTATCATACTGAGAAGAGATTAAGTAGCAGGTGGAATGGCAGTAATAGTAGGACTATGCTGTTGACAAGGATTCCAGTCAATTAAGGACTCAGTCTCATCCAGGTATGCTTCTATTCGGGGCATGATCATCAAGGTAACTGCTTACACTGTCCTTACTATTCTAAAGCCCTCATTTGATGATTAACTTAACTCCTTTTTCTCCAAATAATTATTTGCCTTTGCACTACTGTGGCTAGAATCTATATTAGGACCCAATAAAATATGTACATGAAAATTGCCTTTTTTTTTAAAAAAGTATTTTGAGTACCTTTCCATAAAGTAGCCATAAAAAACTCTTCTCCATATTTTCAGTTGTATATTTGACTTTCAACTTTTGATATTTGCATCTTGCCAGTAGAGGTCAGTATTTCACACAGAAGCGATGTGTTCAGATTATGATTTCAGAAAATAATAGCAAAATAACTCGAGGTAATGTTCATGTTTGAATAATGTGATGGGCTGAAAATGGCAAATAGCTTATAAATTGCATAACAGCTTTGCAAAAAAGATCTTGAGATCGATTAGCCTGCAGGTTTCACAAGTGTGAATTAAACTCTGCATGTGTCTGGATGGATACTTTTAAGATGCATGGATAATTTCAACAGCTGTGAAGTCCTATTAACCTTAATCTCATGAAGGAAATAGCTGAAACTTTCTGTAGGTAGACAATTAAAGTTTTGTCTTCTAACTTCTTGAAGGAATTGTTTTATTGATGAATAATTTTTCTGTTGGTTATAAGAGATGCAAAGGCACTGACTAGAGATGAGCACTGAAACCCAGAAAAGAACTGAACAGAGATTCAATTTTTATAATAAGCAAATGTTGACAGTGCTATTATCCAATGCCAGACTAGGTTTCGCTGAGTTTTGCAGCATCTTTTTAGGAAGACATCTGGAATTAATTTAGAAAAATGGGTGGGAAGGTTGAAATGTTTGCAGGTACAGTACTGTGCACCCTAGATTTTTGTATGGTTTCGGATGGTATGGCCTCCACAGAGCCCAGATCTCAAAATCATCAACTGCCTGGGATTATCTGGAAAGATAGAAGCTTGCAATACTGCAAAAGTCTGCAAGTTCACCAGGATACTTGGAACAACCTACTGGCTGATTTTCTCATAAGACTACATGATAGTGCATATAAGAGAATTGGTGCAGTTTTAAAGGCAAGGGTGGTCACACCAAATATTAAATTGATTTGGTTTAGTTTTTTTTTGCTGTGTACTGCTGACAGATTTTTACTTGTGCCCAAGACTTTTGCACAGTACTGTATGGGACTGAAGTTTTTGCGGACACCCTTGAAGGAAAGATAGCAAGATTTTTGTGTTTGAAAAATGTAGCTATGATTCCATTGCTCTTATCTTCATGTGCTTCTAATATGGCAGAAAGGCACACAGTAGTTTTAAAATGAAAGAGTGGTGTAGGTTCACAAGTTAAGTGACAGGGCCACTTTGAGATACAAAGATGACTATTTTAATGTGGTAAAGGCAAGGTGGGATTGGGTACAATGGAATTAATATACTCTAGTCCTATACACCCTTCAACAAATGTTTATTTTATTGCTCATTAATGCCCTCAAAACAAATTGTCACATGCCATTTTTCTTTCAAAGCCTGATTTTCTAAATGTCCTGTAACCATCCCCTGACAGATTCCAACATTTTCCTGACAATTTGTCAGATTTGCTAGCATGTAGTTCTTCCTCCACTAACAATATTATCACTTTAAAAATAGACTTTGAATGGAATAGCTGCAGCCTATTAAAAAAATTTGAATTCTGTATAATAACTATGATTTGCTCTTTCTTATAAAAGAGCAAACTTAAAGGTGTAGCAATTACTGTGGCATATTGTAGGAATGAAGACTTAGTTTTCAGTAGTCACCAGGGACATAGAGGAAGAATTGTGGAATACTATCCCCCTAAAAAAAAACTGATGTGCAAATGAACTTTTTTGATTAAGAAAACAAGATTATAAAAGATTAAATCTTCATAAAGAAGTTTTTAAGCTTGTGTGCTACAATGACCTTTAAAATTTGATAGACTATATAATGCTGAGCAAAAAGGCTGTGAGTGAACAGCTGATATTTTGGAGTGAAGGGAGTATTTTACTACTCGGGCTAAAAGAGAGGCGAGACTGCGCAGGCGCGTGACATCAGCCAGTAGATTATGAAAGGTTTAAAAGGAAGACCACAGCATCCAGTGGGCAGTGGAGTGAGAGGCAGCAGAGTGGCCGGGCTTTGGCTCAACGGGCTTAGGCGGTGATGGGATGAAGTGAGGTAGGTTTAACTGTGTTAATTGTGGAAAGGAGGTAGTATGTGTGTGAGGCCAGTTTTCTGTGCTTGGTGACAGACGTTGGGGGTTTGGGGGGGGTTCAGTCCTGGAGTCTCTTAGCCTTCCAGATGGCCGTATCTGCACTAGGTGTGTTGAGCTGCAGCTTCTGAGGGACCGAGTTAGGGAACTGGAGATGCAGCTCAATGACCTTTGCCTGGTCAGGGAGAGCAAGGAGGTGATAGAAAGGAGTTGTAGGCAGGTGGTCACACCAGGGCCATGGGAGATAGACAGGTAGGTCACAGTCAAGAGGGGGAAGGGGAAGAGTCAGGTACTAGAGAGTACCCCTGTGGCTGTACCCCTGTACTGTTGGTGGGGGGGTAACAGCCTACCTGGGGGAAATGGCACTGGCTATACCTCTGGCACAGTCTGGCCCTGTAGGTCAGAAGGGTAGGGAAGGGAAGAGGAAGGCAGTAGTGATAGGGGACTATAGTTAGAGGGTCAGACGGGCGTTTCTGTGGACGCAAGAAAGAAACTCGGATGATATTTTGCCTCCCAGTTGCCAGGGTCCGGGATGTTTTGGATTGCGTCCAAGATATCCTGCAGTGGGAGGGAGAACAGCCAGAGCTTGTGGTACATATTGGTACCAATGACATAGGTAGGAAAAGGGAAGAGGTCCTGAAAAAAGACTGCAGGGAGTTGGGAAGGAAGTTAAGAAGCAGGACCGCAGAGGTGGTAATCTTGGGATTACTGCCTGTGCCACGCGACAGTGAGAATAGGAATAGGATGAGGTGGAGGATAAATGCGTGGCTGAGGGATTGGAGCAAGGGACATGGATTCAGATTTCTGGATCATTGGGACCCCTTTTGGGGCAGTTGTGACCTGTACAAAAAGGATGGGTTGCACTTTAATTTCAGGGGGACCAATATCCTGGCGGAGAGGTTTGCTAAGGCTGCTGTAGAGAGTTTAAACAAGAATTGTTGGGGTTTGGGAACCGAGCTGAAGAGACTGAGGAAGAAGAGGTTGGCTCACAAATAGAGCAAGCTTGTAGACAGTGCGAGACGGAGGATAGGCGGGTGACAGAGAAAGGATGCGCTCAGACCAAAGGTTTGAGATATGTCTATTTTAACGCAAGGTGTGTTGTGAACAAAGCGGATGAGCTTAGAACGTGGATCAGTACTGGAGAGATGATGTGGTGGCCATTACAGAGACTTGGATGGCTCAGGAACAGGAATGGTTACGTCAAGTGTTGGGTTTTAGATGTTTCAGAAAGGACAGGGAGGAGGCAAAAAAGGTGGGGGCGTGGCACTGTTGATCAGAGATAGTGTCACGGCTGCGGAAAAGGTGGATGCCATGGAGGGATTGTCTACAGAGTCTCTGTGAGTGGCGGCTAGGAACAGGAAGGGGTCATTAACTTTACTGGGTGTTTTATTATAGGCCACCCAATAGTAACAGAGATATCGAGGAGCCGATTGGGAAACAGATCCTGGAAAGATGTAATAATAATAGAGTTGTCATGATGGGAGATTTTAGTTTGCCAAATATCGATTGGCATCTCCCCAGTGCAAGAGGTTTAGATGGGGTGGAGTTTGTTAGGTGTGTTCAGGAAGGGTTCTTGACACAATATGTAGATAAGCCTACAAGAGGAGAGACTGTACTTAATTTGGTGTTGGGAAATTAACCTGGTCAGGTGTCAGATCTCTGAGTGGGATTCTACAAGTATATGAAGAGCAAGAGGATAAGACGTGAAAGATTAGGACCTATCAAGTGTGACAGTGAGAAAGTGTGTATTGAATCGGAGGAAATAGCAGAGGTACTTAATGAATACTTCAGTATTCACTATGGAATAGGATCTTGGTGATTGTAGTGATGACTTTCAGCAGACTGAAAAGCTTGAGTATTTAAATATTAAGAAAGAGGATGTGCTGGAGCTTTTGGAAGGCATCAAGTTGGATAAGTCGCTGGGACCGGATGTGGTGCACCCCAGGCTACTGTAGGAGGCGAGAAGGAAATTGCTGAGCCTCTGGTGATAATCTTTGCATCATCAATGGGGATGGGAGAAGTTCTGGAGGATTGGAGAGTTGCGAATATTGTTCCTTTATTCAAGAACATGAGTAGAGATAGCCCAGGAAATTATAGACCAGTGAGTCCTACTTCAGTGGTTGGTAAGTTGAAGAAGATCCTGAGAGGCAGAATTTATGAACATTTGGAGAGGTATGTGATTAGGAGTAGTCAGCATGGCTTTGTCAAGGGCAGGTCGTGCCTTACGAGCCTGATTGAATTTTTTGAGGATGTGACTGAACGCATTGAAGGAAGAGCAGTAGATGTAGTGTATATGGATTTTAACAAGGCATTGATACCCCATGCAAGGCTTATTGAGAAAGTCAGGAGGCATGGGATCCAAGGGGACATTGCTTTGTGGATCCAGAACTGGCTTGCCCACAGAAGGCAGAAAGTGGTTGTAGACGGGTCATGTTCTGCATGGAGGTCGGTGACCAGTGGTGTGCCTCAGGGATCTGTTCTGGGACCCTCACTCCTTGTGGTTTTTATGAATGACCTGGATGAGGAAGTAGAGGGATGGGTTAATAAGTTTGCTGATGACACATATGTTGGAGGTGTTGTGGGTAGTGTGGAGGGCTGTCAGAGGTTACAGCGGGACATTGATAGGATGCAAAGCTGGGCTGAGAAGTGGCAGATGGAGTTCAACCCAGATAAGTGTGAAGTTGTTCATTTTGGTAGGTCAAATATGATGGCAGAATATAGTATTACTGGTAAGATTCTTGGCAGTGTGGAGGATCAGATGGATCTTGGGGTCCGAGTCCATAGGACACTCAAAGCAGCTGCGCTGGTTGACTCTGGTTAAGAAGGCGTACGGTGTATTGGCCTTCATCAATCGTGGAATTGAATTTAGGAGCTAAGAGGTAATGTTGCAGCTATATAGGACCCTGATCTGACCCCACTTGGAGTACTGTGCCTCACTACAGGAAGGATGTGGAAGCTATAGAAAGGGTGCAGAGGAGATTTACAAGGATATTGCCTGGATTGGGAAGCATGCCTTGTGAGTATAGGTTGAGTGAGCTTGGCCGTTTCTCCTTGGAGCAATGGAGGATGAGAGGTGACCTGATAGAGGTGTATAAGATGATAAGAGGCATTGATCGTGTGGATAGTCAGAGGCTTTTTCCCAGGGCTGAAGTGGTTGCCACAAAGGACACAGGTTAAAGTGCTGGGGAGTAGGTACAGAGGAGATGTCAGGGGTAATTTTTTTTCCTCGGAGTCTTGAGTGCGTGGAATGAGCTGCTGGTAACAGTGATGAAGGCAGATACAATAAGGTCTTTTAAGAGACATTTACATAGGTACATGGAGCTTAGTAAAACAGAGGGCTATAGGTAAGCCTAGTAATTTCTAAGGTAGGGACATGTTTGGCAAAATTTTGTGGGCCGAAGGGCCTGTATCGTGCTGTAGATTTTCTATGTTTCTATATTTCTAATTTTATTTTCCTTAATTTAACAAGGTGACAGCAGGTACTTGGGGTGAGGGCTGAAATGTTTGGTTGGAGATGAGGGTATGTGAGAGCTTCACAAAAAGAGTGACAATTAACTTTCAGAATACATTTGGTGAGGTCCAGGGGTTCGAGGATACTTGGTAAGAATAGACATGATGGTGTCTATATGCATTAAGAGGGACAAAGGTCACTGAGTTCTGGATTTGTTGAAATTTAGGAAGCCTAATGAGGATGGGAGCAATTTGAACACTTTGATATAAATTGAAAGGGTTAGCATAATTCTTGATGGTAGTTAATTTCAGTCACTTTCCTTTTTTTAAAAAAAAACAAAATTCTTTTACATGTTTTGTATTCCTAGGGCAGAATTGGGTATTGTAAGGTGTTAGAGATTCTATGATAAAATAGTAATGGAGCCTAATAAAGCATGCAGCATGCTGAAATTTTTTACTGTTTGAATAATATGCTCTTACAATTTTCCTTCCAAAGTGGATGACCTTGCATTTATCAATTGTACTCCATCTGCCAGACCCTTGCCCACTCATTTAACCTATCTATATCTCTCTGCAGACTCTCTCTATCTTCTGTACAATTTGTTTTTCCATTCAATTTAGTATCATCACGAAAATTAGATACAATACACTCAGTTCCTTCCAGTTCGTTAATGTATATCATGAACAGTTATGGGCCCAGCACCGACTCCTCAGGCACACTGCTCACCTTCTGCATTCTATTAGTTAACCACTCCTCTATCCATGCCAATATATCACCCCAACTCTGTGTGTCCTTATCTTACAGATAAGTCTTTTTTGTGGCATCTTATTGAATGCCTTCTGGAAATCCAAGTAAATAATGTCTGTCTGTTCTCCTCTATCTACTGCACTCGTTATATGATGTATCTGCCTGATGAATTAATTTTTTTCCAGGTGCCTCGCGATTTCTTCTTTAATGATAGCTTTAAGCTTTTTCCCAGCTATAGGTGTTAAACTAACTGACTGTCGCTACATCTTTTTTTGAACAGTGACCTAACATTCGCTGACTTCCAATCTGCTGGGACCTGCCCAGAGTCCAGAGAATTTTGGTGAATCATCACCAAAGTCTCTGCTGTAACTTCTGCCATTTCTTTCAGTAGCCTGGGATGCATTCCATCAAGACCAAGAGACTTAACTACTTCCAGGCCCACAAGTTTTCTCAGCACTACCTCTTTAGTGATAGCTATTGTATTGAGGTCTTCACTTCCCATCACATCCATAATATCTCTTTGGGTTGTTAGATGTGTTCTCCACTGTGAAGACAGGCACAGAATAGTTAATCAAAGCCTCTGCCTTTTCCTCATTTCCCAATATCAATTCCCCTTCTCATCTTCCAAGGGACTTACATTCACTTTAGCCACCCTTTTCCGCCTTTATTATGAAAACTTTTACTCTCAGTTTTTATATTTTGTGCTAGTTTATTTTCATAAACTAGCTTCCCTTTTTTATTGTTTGTTTAGTGGTACTTTGTAGCTTTTTAAAGTTTTCCTAATCTTCCAGTTTCCCACTACTCTTGGCAACTTTGTATATATGAGCTTTTAGTTTGATGTCTTCTTTTATTTCCTTAGTTATCCAAGGCTGACCCTCCCCACCCTTACTGTCCTTGCTTTTAACTGGAAAATGCTTCTATTGAGCACCCTGAAAAATTTCCTTGAAAGTCTTCTGTTCCTCAACTGTCCCACCATATACCATGTTCTAAGTCTATGCTAGCCAAATCCTCTCTCATCCCATTCTAGTCTCCGTTGTTTAAGCAAGATATACTGGTTTTAGAACTATTGCACCCTCCATTTGTATGAGAAATCCAATCATACTGTGATCACTCTTTCCAAGAGGATCCCAAACTACAAGATCACTAATTTTACCTGTCTTATTGCAGGTGATCAGATCTAAGATAGCAGGTTTCATTAGTGAGAATGGGTTGCAGGAGGGGCAGGACTGAGCACAATGTTCTCAATTTCCAGTGTAACCTCCTGGGTCGCCTCAGGCTGGCTCAGCTCGTTCTTGTCTAGGGGGAGCAGCCTTCGGCCCCGCCAAACTGGGTAATCAGCTGGTGTGGATGCTGTGTGATGTCCCCGCCTCGCCCAAAAACAGACAGTACACCATATGCGATTAAATGAGTACGATTTATAAAGGTTACTATTACTAAGTGATTAATAACGATACAGTATATATGAAGAGAAAATTAAAGAAAAGGCGCCAAACTTATCAAAGTCCAAACCACTTCGTGCACAGCCGTTGGAGCTCAATTACTGAAGTCTTCTGGCCACCATTCGATCCCCTCCGAACTCCTCGACTCGCAGCTCAGGACCCTCCGAACTCCTCGACTCTCCAAACAGCTCAGGACCCTCCGAGTGGTCAACCAAGCACATCTAGCTTCATCCCCCCCCCCCCCCCCTCGGAGAATCTCCCGGCCTCGGACCCCCCTTTGGGGTCCGATCCTCGCCCAGCTTAGAGCATTGCGTCCTCTCTCTCTCGACCCCCTCGCGCCGATCTGCCCAAAAGCCCGTCAACAAAAGCTTACAGACTCAGAAGAAAGAACATTAATCCCCATTTGGTTTACAAAGGAATACCATTCTCGTTATCAGCAAATTAGCATTCCTGCTAGTTAACAAAAAAGAAGAAACCCTCTTTACACTCTCCCTCCACCAAATAAAAGTCATGTCCTCAT
This sequence comes from Hypanus sabinus, assembly GCF_030144855.1. Classification (NCBI taxonomy): domain Eukaryota; kingdom Metazoa; phylum Chordata; class Chondrichthyes; order Myliobatiformes; family Dasyatidae; genus Hypanus; species Hypanus sabinus. The sequence continues at coordinate 173,858,862 of NC_082706.1, forward strand.
GACTACTAAATAACTCGCCACCTTTCCTGCCAACACACCGTAACCCAAGCACAAGCAGTGACATCTCCTCCCCACACAGTAACCCTCACGCCCTGTTCCTCAGGCGCTACTTAGGCCAACTATCTGGAGTTCCCTAACCCTTCTGAGGCCTCCGTACCCCCTCACCTAAACCCTTCAGGCTCGGACACAACTGGGGATACCTTGGGCCCACTACCAACTCCTCTCTCAACCTCTCACTCATGCCCCACACTGCACACAGCTAACCCTCCCCGCTACACCTGACTCAATGGGAGAAGGGCCAAAGGTCTCTTCCTCAATCGAGGGAAAGTCAGCAAAAGGCAGCATGTACCACACATCCAGCACATCATCCATCGAATCTGTATTCTTCCTCATTCCTGTGATCGGTAGCTGCTGTTTGATCTTCTCCAAACGGAAACACGTGGCCTGCACTGCTCCCGCAGTCTCTTCAGCCTCCTGTTCAGTATTCACTGCACTTCTCTCCAGCTTTTTCTTCCTCATGACTTCTTCCAGATCAACTTTCAGGTTTTGCACTTCTTTTGAACTGTCGATGGTCATCTTCAGGTTCCCTTCAAGCTTCCGCTTCTCTCTGCTGAGATTCGTCTGTAATTTCTTCACCTCCGCAAACTCCCCTCTCCGGGTTCTCAGTTTGCTATTACCCTCAGTCAGACAACTTTCTTCATTCTCTCCAACTTGTAAGTCTTCCGAATGGTTCCAGATCACTTTCTCCAGTCTCTCCGTCTTCATTTCAAACTTGATTCCGTAGAGACAGTCACTCACGAGCTGCGACCTTCGCCAGCCCTGGCACGTGTCCCGAAAACACTTTAACTCGGTAGTTCTCAGCTGCTCCTGCAACGACCTCACTTCATATTCTCCTGAGGCAAATCCAAACACCAAGAGATCATCCACATACACCAAAACTCCATACGCCTCCACATCCCCTATGGTCTTCCACCTGCCCAGCAGGAAGGTTGCAAGGGCTCCAGATATGCCCTGTGGCATCTTTTCGGACCCGAAGACTCCTAGGGAATTTATAACGGCCGTCTTCTCCTTGTCGGCCTCACTCATCGGGATCTGGCAACATCCACTCCTCAGATCCAGCACCTTAAACCACTTCGCACCACTCAGACAGGCCATCGCCTCTTCTAGGGCCATATTCTGGTCACTGACAGTGCGCCTCTTCAACGCAATATAATCCACACACACGCTGCCTACGTCTTCCACGGCTTCAGGGGCCAGTCGCCGCAACCTCTCTCTCTCCGAGGTGTCTTCAGCAGTCAACTCCGCTCCCTCGTGGTATTTCGCAGCGTCCACTAAGAGAGTCTCACCCTCAGATACTTCCCCCAGGCCGTACCACCACTGGCTCTTGTTTGAATTCGGTATCGGCCCAATGCTGCTACACACGTCCGCACAAGCAGCTCGAAACCCTGGGTGAATTGACAATGCCTCCAAACAGCGCTCACCCACCTCCTCCGGGCAGGCTCCCAAGTGCACCAGTAGGATATTGGTTCTCTCTAGAACAGAACCGCTGCCCGTCTCAACAGGGTCCAGACACATCAGCATTAACGATTCCTGAACCTCAGTCTCCTCCACATTTGCCTCTAAGAACTCCATTTTCACTGACCAACAACCGTCGTCTGGATAATCACCGGCACTGGTACCCCGAATCTCCAGTGTCCTCAATGTCGCCAAGGGTAAATGCTTCCAATAACGGTTATGAAACAAACTGTACAGCAACTTAACCGGCGCCCCGGTGCTGAGGATGGCTTTAACTTGACTTCCATCCATCCGTAACAACACCTGTGCGCATGGCCCCTCTAAGCCTTCAGGAATAGAGTCTGCTCCTTTCGGGAGTTCCTTGGTACATTGCTGGGAACGTGCTCCCCCAGAGACCCCAAGCCGTTCCCCCACTGGGCCTCCTCTAAGTTTCCCGACACCTCTTGAATCAACGGAACAACTGATCCCCTTGACAGATCCCCTTTGCACCACAAGCAATTTATCTGCCCCCCTAGGCAAAAAGGGATATCCTAAAAACTTCTCACCAATCTCCTGCCACGGATATGATGAGCCCCCCAGCTGCGGCATTTGACTTCCAGTCAAACCACACGCATTTTCCCACACTTTCCCAGAACTGGCAGCGGTCACTTCGAGGTAATTGCGCCCGACAGTTCTAACAAAGTCACCAGCCCGCCTACTCAAACTTTCAACCCGTCCCTGTCGCTTTCCCTCAGCCAAGCACTGCCACTCACCCAACAACTGAGGGGTCCGCTCCGCCCACGCTTCCGCCCCTTTAGGGCTGGACATTATTCCAACAACCGGGCGGAGCCCACCACTGCTGAAACATCCCAACCTGTTACTCCTCAATCCCCAAACAGTACGGACAACCCATGGTCCCATCACCATTTCGTCAGCACCAGTTGGAACTCGAACAACGACCTCGAGGCTAACAACAGCACACCCAACACACACACAACGATAACCAACAATCGCACACCCACAAAGGCACACCAGCTCTTCGCCGCAGACACAATTTAAAGAGGGTGATCACACAGCTTCCACAGAAATCAACCCCGGACGAGCACCCCACAATGTAACCTCCTGGGTCGCCTCAGGCTGGCTCAGCTCGTTCTTGTCTAGGGGGAGCAGCCTTCGGCCCCGCCAAACTGGGTAATCAGCTGGTGTGGATGCTGTGTGATGTCCCCGCCTCGCCCAAAAACAGACAGTACACCATATGCGATTAAATGAGTACGATTTATAAAGGTTACTATTACTAAGTGATTAATAACGATACAGTATATATGAAGAGAAAATTAAAGAAAAGGCGCCAAACTTATCAAAGTCCAAACCACTTCGTGCACAGCCGTTGGAGCTCAATTACTGAAGTCTTCTGGCCACCATTCGATCCCCTCCAAACTCCTCGACTCGCAGCTCAGGACCCTCCGAACTCCTCGACTCTCCAAACAGCTCAGGACCCTCCGAGTGGTCAACCAAGCACATCTAGCTTCATCCCCCCCCCCCCCCCCCTCGGAGAATCTCCCGGCCTCGGACCCCCCTTTGGGGTCCGATCCTCGCCCAGCTTAGAGCATTGCGTCCTCTCTCTCGACCCCCTCGCGCCGATCTGCCCAAAAGCCCGTCAACAAAAGCTTACAGACTCAGAAGAAAGAACATTAATCCCCATTTGGTTTACAAAGGAATACCATTCTCGTTATCAGCAAATTAGCATTCCTGCTAGTTAACAAAAAAGAAGAAACCCTCTTTACAGCAGTGTATCAGCTGTGATGGAGCGGGAGGGATTAAAGGGGAAGGGGTGGCATTACTAGTCAGAGAAAATGTCACAGCAGTGCTCAGTCAGGACAGACTGGAGAGCTTGTCTGGAGAGGCTTTATGGATAGAACTGAGGAATATGAAAGGCATGACCACATTTACAGTATGTGGGATTCAGAGGAGCAAATTTGTAGAGATTGCAGACTGTTGCAAAATACACAAGGTTATGATAGCAGGTGATTTTAACTTTCCACATATTGACTGGGACTCCCAGGATTTAAAAGGGCTGAATGGGAAAGAATTTGTCATATGTGTTCAGGAAACTTTCCTTATTCAGTACATAGAAGTCCCAGCTAGAGAGAGTGTGATACTAGGGAATGAGACAGGGCAGATGACCAAAGATTATGTACAGGAACACTTTGCATCTAGTGATCATAATGCCATTAATTTCAAGGTAATTATGGAAAAGAATTGGTCTTGTTCTCAGGTTAAGATTCTAAGTTGGGGAAAGGCCAATTTTAATGATAATTAGAATTAATCTGGCAAGTGTGGATTGGGACAGGTTGTTTTCTGGCAAAGGTGTACTTGGTAGGGAGAGGCCTTCAAAAGTGAAATTTTGAGAGTATGGAGTTTGTATATTCCTGTCACAATAAAGGGTAAGGACAAGTTTAAGGAGCCTTGATTTTCGAGATCATTTGAGATTCTGGTTAAGAAAACAGGGTTTGTATAGCAGGTGCAGGCAGGAACAAATGAGATACTTACGGAATATAAGAAATTCAAGAGAAATTGAGGGAAATCAAGAGGGCTAAAAGAAGACATTAAGTTGATCTGGCAGACAAGGTAAAGGAGAATCCTAAGGGCTTCTCCAGATATATTAAGAGCAAAAGGATAGCAAGGAAGAAAATTTGTCCTTTGGAAGTTTAAGGTGGTAATCTTTGTGTGGAGTGGGAAGAGTTGGGGGAGATCTTAAATTGATTTTTTTCGTCTATACTTGCTCAGGAGATGGACACAATCTGTAGATGTGAGGTAATGCAGCTGTGAGGTCATGGACTCATATAGATTATAGAAGAGGAGGTGTGTGCTGTCTTGAGGCGATTTAGGGTGGATACATCCTCAGAGCCTGACAATGTGTTTAGGACAAGTGCAGAAATTGCAGAGGCTCAAGCAGAGATATTCAAAACATCTTTAGCCATGGGTGAGGTACTGGAGGATTGGAGGATGGCTAACGTTCTGTTGCTTAAGACTCTTAGTATAAGCCTGGAAATTATAGGCTGGTGAGCCTGAGTAGTCAGAAAGTTATTAGAAAGTGTTCTAAGGGACTGGATATGTAAGTATTTGGAGCAACGGGGACTGATTAGGCATAGTCAACATTGTTTTGTGCATGGTAGGTCATGTCTAACCAGTCTTAAGAGTTTTTCAATGAGGTTACCAGGAAAGTTGATGAAGGCAAGGTAGTGGATACTTTGTACGTGGGCTTTTGACAAGGTTCCACATGAGAGGTTGGTCAAGAAGGTTCAGCTGTTTGGCATTCAAGATGAGGAAGTAAATTGGATTGAACATTAGCTCTCCGGAAGAAGCCAGAGAGTGGTGGCAGATGGTCACCTCTCCGACTGGATGCCTGTGACGAGTTGTGTGCTGTGGGAATCAGTGCTGGGTTTATTGTTTGTCATCTGTATCAGCAATCTGGATCATAATGTGGTAAAATGGATCAGCACATGCACAGATGACATCAAGATTGAGGGTGTAGTGGACAGTGAGGAAGGCTGTTGTGGCTTGCAGTGGGATCAGGACCAGCCGGAAGAATGGCAAATTGAATTTAATGCAGACAAGCATGTGGTGTTGCACTTTGGGAGGACCAAACTATGTAATTCTTATGTAATTGTGAGCAGGAAAGCACTGAGGAAGTGCTGTAGAATAGAGAGATCTGGGAATACATACCCATAATTCCTTGAAGGTGGCGTCACAGGTGGATGGGTTGGCAAGAAAGCTTTTGAAACCTTTAATCAAAGTATTGAGTAGAGGCGTTGGGGTGTTAGGTTGAAATTGTGTAAGAAGTTGGTGAGGCCGAATTTGGAGTATTGTGTTCAGTTTTGGTCACCTAACTACAGGAAAGATGTAAATATGATTGAAAGAGTGCAGAAACAAATTTACAGAAGTGTTGCCGGGACTTGAGGGACTGAGTTATAGTGAAAGGTGTTAAGACTTTATTCCCTAAAATGTAGAAGATTGAGGGGAGATTTGAAGGAGGTATACAAAATTGAGGGGTATAGATAGAGTAAATGCATGCAGTCTTTTTTCACTGAGGTTGGGTGAGACTACAACTAGAGGTTATGGGTTAAGGGTGAAAATTGAAGTTTGGATAGGTACATGGATGGGAAGGGTATGGAGGGCTATGGACTAGCTGCAGGTCATTGGGACTAGGCAGATTAATGGTTTGGCATGGACTAGATGGGCCAGAGGCCCTGTTTCTGTGCTGTGGTATTCTATGATTCTAAATAAATTAATCAGCTTTAATTGTAATATGTGCAGGTTCTTACACCATGTGGTGTTCTTAAACCAGCAAATCTCCAATGTCTTATTCCCACTGAATTTTCTCTGTCGTGCTAAGTTCTCAAGCACAGCAACAAAATAAAAATGTGAGCTAGATGTGTTAGGCAAAATTTACAGCCTGTGGTATTGGAACAACGTTTAAGTGCAGTAACAAAGAATTCCAGTAATGTCAGTAGAAATAGTTGGGGCGATGATGCTCTGTAGTGGCTGGAGTCATTCCTAGCAAACGTTTATGGTTTCATCACAACCCACTATCTCCATTTGCTTTATCGGTGATGTTGTGTTGATGAATTCTATTTGGAGCTTATAAGACAGTGAATTTGTCTCAATCTACATTCTCAAAGACTTAGTCGATAGTCTTGGTTTTTTCAAAGTAATAGGCAAATAACGTGTTGCCACCTAGGAGTCAAATACCAGACAGCCATTGATGTTCATAATCGATTACCATAATAATCGCATGGTAACAAATAACAGAAATCTACCTCCCACATGCCCCATCCAATATCTTGCAACATCCTATGTAATGTTGTTAAGGAGTACTATAATCTTGTGTTTAACTTTGTTTACTGTCACCTCTGAAAGTAACTAAGATTAACCATAAATCATGCCTTTTGTCACAGATGTTGCATCTAAGATTGAATTTTAGAATGCAGTTTCTTAGTTTTGTCATTCTTCAGGTTCAAATATAAAGGCAAGCTCTTCAGTGAAATGCCATAGAGTTTTGTAACTCTTTTTAACTGTAACATAGTGCCTCCAGAATACAAGAAAATTTAATGGAGTGTGAGAAGTTAGTTATGTTTTGTAACTTCAGAACATTAAGCTAACTTAAAGGAAAGGAAGAGGGTCAGGAGACACGAGTCTTAAATTTCTTCTTTCCTTTCGGAGAGGTGTGCAGGTATCATGTGGTAATATGACAGATACAATTCACATATTTAATTATTTAACCCATAATAAAACTTAAACAAATCAATATGCTTAATCAACCAATATATACAAGATTACTCAAATATTACTGAAATATTAAATATAGAGCATGTTTCCCTACTTAGCTATAAACTCTAACTCAATATAGAATGTATCTTAGCTATTTAAACGGTATACTATGTTTTGAGGAAGTTAAAACTACACTATATAGTATTGAGGAAGTGGAGCGGTTACAGAGGACTTGGATAGATTAGGAGAATAGGCAAAGATGGCAGATGGAATACAGAGTTGGGAAGTGTATGGTCGTGTACTTTGGTAGAAGAAATAAAAGGGTTGACTTTTCTAAGTGAAGAGCAAACACAAAAAAACTGAGGTGCAAAGGGACTCATCTCCACTTTCCTGCCTTTTCCCCATAACCCTTAATTTCCCTACTATGCAAAAATCTATTCAACCTTGTCCTAAATATATTTACTGAGGAAGCCTCCACTGGGCAGAGAATTCTACAGAACCTGTGAATTCTTCCATTTTCTGTCTCTTTTAAAACTAGTCAGTCTCTTCACATACTGGGCTGTGTGTTTTTTAGTTTGAATGTCTCACTGTGTTTCAGTTTGGTAGCCACCTTGGGTTCACTTTAAACATACCTCATTGACACTTATGTTTTGTAACTTCAGAACATTAAACCAATTAAAAGGAAAACAAGAGTCGGGAAATGCAAGTCTTAAGTCTATTCTTTAAGCGAGGCAGCGTTGTAGCGTAGTGGTTAGTGCAACACTTTATGGTACTGGTGACTAGGGTTCAATTTCTGCTGCCACCTTGTGAGGAGTTTGTACGTTCTTCCCATGACCATGTAGGTTTCCTTCTGGTGCTCTGGTTTCCTCCCACAGTCCAAAGACATGCTGGTTAGTAGGTTAATTGGAAATGGCTAAATTGAGGGATGTTGGGTGGCACAGCTTGAAGGGCCTATTCCGCACAGTATCTCTAAATAAATATCATATGGTAGTGTAATGACTTAAGCAATTTACTTATTTAAACATGTAACCTGTAAAGTCTTATTTAAATGAACAAGAATGCTTAATCAACTAATATATACATAAAATTACTCAAATATTACTGAAATAGTAAATATATAACATTAGTGAGGGGGGAAACCCATAATTTATTTTTACTAAATTTTGTTACAAATTCATAATTGTCTGAAAGTTTGTATGTGATACATAATATACTTCAGTTTTGCCAAAGGCAAAACCTGGCTTTTTAAATGTCTTTGATTGAAATGTTTAATGTTCAACATTAAATCATGTCACTGGTCTGTCATATGAAACATAGTTAGGTGTTCGTGTACATGAACTTGCCAACATAATCTTGACATTAAGCATTATGTTTGAGTTACTAAGTGAGTAATTTGCAGATCCCATGTGGAATTTAAGTTGTATAGAGTAGCATGGAATTTGAAACTGCAATTACCAATTAATACAATTTGTAAAGTCATTGAGGTAAAGTATATATTATTCAAAACACAGATTGAGTTGACTTGTACAGAGCAGCTTTCGTTCCAAAGGAATATGGAAGTATTTGATTAAATTTTGTACTGGCTAGAAGCCAAATTCACTTGTTCAGAGCCAAGAGTCATTTGAAAAGTGTATCATTTCCTGAAATTCCCCATGAACTGATTATTTTGGGAACAAATTTGTGTATACTTTTTCAATTATCCAATCTTTTTTATGTGTTCATTTCTTCTGTATTTATAGCATCATGAGCTTAACCAATACATTAACAAATAAATTCAGTTGATTGATTGGTTTTGGAAATGCAAAGCAGTGTACACATTTTATTCATTAAATAGGAAGAATATCTGTAATTTAGTAGGAATGCCCTTCAGTTAAAAGCTTATGGCCACATTTTCTTATATGCAGAAACCATCTACATAAAAATATTACTATTCACAGCTGCTGTAAATTGTAATTCAAATGTGATCCTAAGAGTTTCAGCCTCAATAGATGAATCTACAAATTATAGCTTTATTTTTGACGCACTCATTCTTCCTGGAACTTCACAACTAGTGGTGGCCACAGTCAAATGGCAATTCTAAAGTCTAATCTTGAATAGTGCTCATGTCTAAAGAAAATACATTTCAGTTCTGCCCTCCTAACTGACTAACATGTACAGTAAGAATGGGTGTGAAAATACATTGGGTATAAAGAAACTGGGGGATATACATACAATGCAGGAAGTTAAAGATGTTAAAGAGTCGGCAAATACTTAATGGATGGTAAAGCAGGACGAAGAACGAATGGCCCGCTATTTAGGAGTGGGATTGTGTTGATTTGCTTTACAGGTGCGCTCAACTATTGTTTTATCACATGAAATGGAATTTATGTGATATCAAATACCAGATGAATTATTCACTCATGCAGCACTTCAGGCTTTGTCTGCCAATGCATTTGTCTTCGGGTTGGGGTCACCCTTTGCTGAGGAGGGGAATGAAGTAGCATCCATCTAATTGTATTGCACAATTCACTATGAAATATGGCAAGACTGAAGAACTTGAATTGAACTATTGGTTTTGGGTATGCCTCGTCATTATTCTTTAGCATGCTGAGTTCATAGAATGCAGCCTTTTGTGCACTTTATGCAGTCCTGGGTAGGTCTGTAGTCTAGTGTAATTTCTTTTTCTCTGTTGTTTTCACGTAGTTTGGTGTAGTTTTTGTACTGTTTCATGTAGCACCATGGTCCTGAAAAACATCTCATTTTTACTGTGTACTGTACCAGCAGTTATGGTCAAAATGACAATAAAAAGTGGCTGGACTTGAATATTTTAGGGTTTGCTTTTTGCTGCTTGCTAACTAAAAGTTTGCCCGGTGCTGCGCCCCAGAGCTCGCCTGGCAGAACAAGGTGGACTGGGACAATTTTCTATAATCTACAGTCATGCCACTGACTATATTCATGTATGGGTGAACTATAATTAAAGGTGAATTTGAAACTTGATGAATGTGCTGCACAATGAGGTTACATTTGGTGGAATACTTGGCTGCTGTGCTAGCTCAGGGTACAGCTTTCCGATCTGGGCTGCTAGGTGTCTACTGAGTCCATTTTGTTTGAGATGGCAAAAGCATCTCAGTGTGATGGAAAGTACCCTCTGTATTGATTGGACTTTGTACAAGGAGTACACTATGATCATAATCAAATGAATTAGTGACAAATTTTAAAAAAGTCAAAAGAATGCAAGCTGATTAGGCTAGGAGGAGGGAGCACAGCAAAATATCAATTATTTGCTCATTTGACCAGAATCTTGGCTGAAAGTTACTTGACTGGAACACAGTTTGCTGGAAGAACTCTGTGATGAATGCTGACAATTCTCTTCCTCCCACTGATGCTGCTTACCACTGTTTCTTCCAGATTGTTGCTCAGGATTCCAACATCTGTGGTCTTTAGTCTCCTTGGCTTCTGACTTGTTTAGTCTGGTTTCCCACATTATACTTCACACGCAGGACCACTGGAAAAAAATTATTTTACAGTGTATCTTAAAGTGAATTAAATCTTGATCAGGAACATTTGAAATTCCCTGCTGAAGTGCATTATGTTCCTTGCCTCTCCGTTCCTAACTAGCAGGAAGAGTACCGATTTGCTGGCCAAGGGAATGTAATAGTTTATAGTCAGTAAATTCATTCCATGTGAATAACCTTATGGCATGGAGACATCATTTCATTTGAATATTTTTGTGTATTCCCATGCCATTCACACATCGTTGTTTGTCTCCACATTGTAGAGTTATCACTAGTTGATCTACACTAGTAAAACCTGGAGATGTGGGTCACTAGAGGAAAAGAATGATTGATTACACTCAGGCTTTTGCTTAGTTCTTATGAGATGTTCACAGGGAGGGCTTAATAGGATCACTGTGGATATATATGCTTGTGTCATGATTTTGGTTTCTAAATATATGCTGATTATTGCCAACACTGTCATTGGCCATATTGACATCTTGCTTGTCTGACTTAAAGTACAGGAAGTTCAGATTCAGATTTATTTATTATCTGTACACAGAAGCGCACAGTGAAATGCATCGTGTATGTTAACAATCAATACCCTAAGGAGGTGCTGGGGGCAGGTTGCAAGTGTTGCCATACCTCCCAGTGCCAATGTAGCATGCCACAATGTTCAGAAGGACAACAGGACAGGCAACAAGACATCAACAGCAAAACAAGCCCCTTTCCTGCCTCCCACCCACTCGCACTGACACAGTCCTCTGGGCCTCCGGTCTCCAGGCTTTAGTCATTGGGCTTTGATTTCTGGATTACTGATCAACTTTTGGCTAGCCATTGACGGGACCCTGAATTCAAGACTTGAACTTCATGTCGACTTTTTGCATGGACATCTGATTCTGGAACCCACCAACTTCAGACAGCCCAAACTGCATAAGATACCCTTTGTCACCTTTCCATATCTCTGGCCTTTGAGTATAGAGTGAAGGCTTGATGTCTAAATTCTGCACATTGCTATCCCTAAACTCTAAACTGACCCCTAATTGCTCTCTCTGTCCCCAAAACCATCTTTATGAACTTCCTAAAAAAAAGTTAAATCTGTGCCACAGTATTGACTGAGACAGCAACTGGGTGCCATCCTGACAAACAGGTTTTTGCACTACATGTTAGGAAGGCCAAAGATAATCTTAACATTGACTATCCCCTTTCATATCATCTATATGAAACTGAACCAGGATGTCTACAGGGCATTGGATTTTTCTCCATGATTCTTGATGATTAGCTCACTTTGTACTTGAACTTTGTCTCAACCTTGGTTTGAAAACTTCACCCATTCATCACTTCACAATCCAGTTGCATGCTATCCTATGCTCTTTTCTATTGATGAACAGGCATGGGGTTCAGGCAGTGGTAGTAAAAAAGAGAAATGTTTTTAAAGAATTCTGCTTCTATATTCTCCTTCCCAGAGTGTTTTTTTTCTCTTGTGTCTCACAACAGGGTGACCCTGCCTCTTTAACAGCTGTGTTTTCTCTTTCTTGATTGGGACCATCTGTTCTGCTTCCTCTCTTCCCCTTGTACTTTATCAAATTTCCCTCAAGATTCTCCAGAATCTTCTTGTGACTCCATCTTTCTACCAGGCACAACATCTGTCTTCTATAATATCATAACTTCAATCCCTTTATAATTTATATAATTTTTAAATCCATTCACAATCTGACTTTTAATTCTTTTTTTCTTGTCTCGCCCCCATTCTCCTCTTAATATGAAAGTCTGGTTATTTGTTAAAAAACTCTAAAATGTATACAAATGTTCATAAGTAATCTGATAACAAACTATGGATAATGGATAAGAACTAATAAATACCCATTCTCATCCATTTATAAACTAGAAGTAAATAATTTCCAGTACTTGCACAAAATTTCTGTGCAAAGGCAGGAGGACCTGGAGCTGTAATTTTGTTTTGAACAATAACATCGTTAACAGTTTTAGGTAGTGTGAGTCTGTCACTGCCCATGATGCACGTTGGCTCATGATGCCCATTGATCCCAAGATCTCCAGTGAGCCAGCAAACCTAGTGTGTACTCCAAGCATATGTCCTTGAAAGGTGGTTAGAAAATTTGTTTGTAAAAGCCCCTTAAAGGTCAGCTTCCTGGACTTTATAGTGGTAATCCTGCCCAAGTTTAGGAGCAGACCAGTGTGCCCCCTTCCCTTGCAGTAGCTACCCAAAGATGAGAATTATGAGGCTGTGGAGTAATGGGAATCTGAGCAACAGCACCTCCAAGTGTTTAAATGAGCTGCATTCCTTTGTATTCTGTGACTCCAGGTGTCTGTGATCAGCTTAAATCTTTTGCATGATTCAGCTCCATGCAGTGCTGTCCACCCCAGGCATCCTGTTTGAAGAAGGACTCCTGTGTGTGCTTCCATTTAGTTCTTAACTGTTTTGCCGTTTGCTATACTTGTTGTGTAATATCTTTTAATTCACTTTTCTCTCTTGTAAAAACCAAACACTGGGTCCATCTAGCTGCTTTTGGCTCAACATTTAGTATAGCTAGTTTCCTGAAGGGGTTCTGCCACCCCCTGTCACTCTGTCACTTCAGTGCATTTGTTTCATAAAATAGCTACCAGACCCCGATTTTTAAATAAATAAATAAATAAAATTAGAAAGTCCTTAACATACACTTACCTAAAATTCTTTTGAAGCTGAATGGATTTAAAACACATCCAGTGTGACAAAATTGAGCTCCTGTTTTATGCGACTTGTTTTGGTTTTCCTTAAGTCATATCACAGAAATGATAATTGGATGGAGTCATGCAGGCTTACTTTTTTCTGCAATGCTATGGCCTTGTGAATTAATTTTAATGTTACTAACGTCTATTGTTCATATTTTAAAGCAAATTTTATTCAGATCGCATTTTAGTCTGACTGAACGTGAAAGAACTGGTGACACATGGGGCTCCAGATGCTAGAATTAGGAGCAAGAGGACAACTGCTGGAAGAACTCAGCAGGCCAAGCAATATCTGTGGGCAGAAGTGGGCAGTTAGTTTCACGAGAAGAAATGTACTTGACCTGAAATGTTGACTATCCATTTTCCTCCACAGATGCTTGGCCTGCTGAGTTTCTCCAGCACTGTTTTGTAAAGGGATTAGTGTTTGATTGTTTTCTCTTCACAGTGAGTTTTTATTTGCAGTATGAATCATACTTAGTGCTCTCACTGAGGAATGCAGTATGAGGAATATGGCATAGAGTATGCTATATTCCTGGGGCCTGAGTGCAAATAATTGGTTCATCATGGTTAGGGCCATGGTTAATTTAGAAATTTTGGGTTGTCTTAAGTTATGCCACATTATGAAATATACATGTTAAATAAACTTCACATGGGTACTACTTAAGCTCTGGACTCCAAGATTTACTGAAAGTGTTGCCATTTTTCTGTGGATAATTTATCACACTAGCCCTCCTTGGTTCATGTTTACGTTGGAGTAGGATAGTTTGTGTTTTTTGTGCTATTCTCAGTAGAACTGGAGTGTTGAGTGAATTGGAATACAGTTGTAGGAACTTTTAACATTTTTATTTTTAATTTCAGGCATTTATTAACACAGCTAGGGAGATCTATGAGAAAATCCAAGAAGGCGTCTTTGATATAAATAATGAGGTAAGAACCACTTTTTGTAAGTGTCTTTGTGATAGTGTTCAACCTTTCATTCTCAGGTCAGTAATGAAATACAAACATTTTATTTTTTAAATGCTTTAGTGAAGAAAGCTACTAAGTGCTGAACACAAGACACTCTGCAGATGCTGAAAATCTTGTTACATACTGCACACTTTTCCACCAAGTCATTGGATAGTGTTTTTTTTGTCAAGTCAGAATTAATTTATTTCTCCTAGGTATTAATTACATTCATGGATAGAGACAAATACGAAGAAAAATGAAGGGAAGTGTTTGAATTAGTGGAAACGGTAGTGTTCTGTCCAGAGATGTGTGTATGGTGGTCTTCATTTCCAAGACTAATTTGAATATAAACCCAAAGGAATGATCTCGCAGCCTACTAATTGAGTGAAGAGCTACTTTATCTTTGGCACTGACTGTGTAGACTGTCTTTGTTCATGTTTTTCACAAGGCGGTTATACAATAATATACCGTTAACAAATACCTGAATGGTTAATATCTTGTACGTAAGTACTTGTGGGTCCCTTGAGTTTTGGAAATAAAATCAGTAACCAAATCGATTTCTACTAATGTACATTTTTTGCTTTTGCTTCTAGACTTTGGTGCACATTCAGCTTCTAGAGCAATCTTACAAACTAACACTAGAGGGTGGTATGACCAAAACAAAAGGAAAATTTGGAAATAGCTGTCATTGAACAGAATTGGAACTGGTTATTAGCTACAGTTAAATTGAGTTATTTTAAACTTGACAAGAGTACAATGTAAACAAGTAGATTTAATGCTAGCATTTGTACAAACTATCAAATTTTAAAATGTGTGTTATAAGTTGAAATTAAGGTCTGATCAAGCTAATATTCTGACAGTGTGGGTTTCAAAGTTTATACCATCGTTTGAGCTGTTTCAAGCATACGATTGGGAAATTCTGATCTAAATGTTTTTTTTTGGATAATGGCAAATAGCGTTATGGATGAAACTAAGTATTTTCTTAGATGCTAACTTTGACTCTTACACAATACTGATCATCCAGAAATAGATGATGCAGATTGCAAATTAAGAAAAACTTGCAAGATAGTACTATATGGGGTATCACCATGGTTCTTGATGGGTGGTTTTAATTTTATGTAAGACATCTTGCCTGTTTTAAGTTTAAAAACTGTCATTTGTTATGGATAAAGCTCTGTATAGATCTTACATAAGATGTTGCATTATTCCAAACAGTCATAACATTTGTGGCATGAATCTGATCAGATCTTGCATGGTTTTATGTTTAAAAACATAAATAGGAGTTTACTGACCTGGCCATGGATTCAGCCTTTGTCAGTAAAAGATGCAAGATTTATCAAGAATAGAATTAAGAACTGAAAATGCACGTAGACTAAGATGTTAACTGTCCTGTGCTGTCATCAGTGGGATCATCAGATGATCTGCCACCTGTCTTCAGGAGTTTCGGCCCGCTTATGATCAAGACTCCCTCGAGGTGGTGGGCCAGGAGTGCTAAAGCACCACCTCCCACTGATGAGCTTAACAACTTGGCATCTGCCTCTATCAGAGTTGTTGGTTGCTTCCATCCAACAGATAGTCGACTCTTCAGGTGTATACGCAGCTACTGAAGAGTTTACAAAAGATGGATACACTGTCTGACTATTTGCCCCTCTGGATGTACTTAGTCCACACCCATGATGATCCTGCCTCTGCTGTCTCAGCTACAGCCCTGCTGATTGACTTGATCTCTCTTCTAGTAAAGCCAAGGTCATGCAGCCACTTCTGGAAAGTGAACTCAATAAAGCCATGGCACCCGACTTCGAATGGATAGCATGAGACCTTCCACCCTCTGTCTCTGCACTCTGATCTTAATTCTGCATACTTGGTTAACTTGTGCTCATGGGCTTCATTGATGCTGTTTTTCCAGGGGACTGTGAGTTCATCAATAACCACTTCTCTACTGGTGTATTCAAATTGTACTTCAGATTTATTTTTGAACAAAAATTTTCCTTTGCTTTTTACAACTATCTTTTGAGAAAACTAGTGAATTTAGTATTGAGGTCATTATAGCATCATTTAAATCTTGAAATGACTTGCTCTCCCTTCTGCTATGTTGGAGATTTGGTTGAAGTCTCCTCTCAGTCACTCTCACAACAATGAACTAGTGCTGTCATTGCCACAAGCCTCTACGTGACACATGTCAGTGATTATTACTTTCCCCCACATTGGGCCACGTGGTAAGATCACTGTTTAGGAGCTTAGTGGAAAGCAGGGTTTTGTGCCAAGTTCCCAGCACAGTAATGCACAGACCAGGTCTATTTCTTTAAAGTATAAGGGTTATGAACAGAGTGTTTGGCCTCCAGGATTTAGAGCTCTGTAACAAATCGGTGTTCTGTAGGGCAGTGCTATGTGGTCATCAACTGCCATTAATGGAGAAAATTGGATGTTTCATGAAACAGTTTTGGCAGCATATCTGGGGGCTTCTACTTCTTAAATTCTGTGTTTATACTCTCTTTGTTCAGACTACCAGAGTATGCTGCATCATTTCTAGTGAATTGACTTGGAATCAAAGAGTTGTAATTAGTAACTATATTAGCTAAGTCAGATTTACTTTTAAGTGTGAAGAATTGCATCATAAATGTGGGTCTGTCTTCTAGAATCCTGTCTAAATAGTACAAAAGCTGCCTGGGGATTTGTCTCAGGAGATTGTTTTGCCCATTACAAACTAGTGATTGTTTTGTAATAACAAAATCAATGTTATTTTGAATATCCCTCTTTACTGGGAGGGGAATCATTAATCCTCAAACTTCATTTGGAAATTTTTACTTCTGTCAACTTGGACAGAACAGTTAATAGTTCAGTTGAGTTTGAATTAAAATGATTAGGGTGGATTGAAAAGTGAATGCACGGTCATGGATCATGGTGCATTTAAAAATGGTAAGTGCAAAAAATCACAATGGTACAGATCGTCTAATTTTACGGAAACAAGTTTTCTATGATCTTTTTGCTGTCTGACAAGGCTTTGAGTTTTGTGTTGTCAGAAACCACTAGTGGTTGTTATTTGTTACTTGGATAAGTGCCAAGCTTCTGCTTCACAATATCTCAAAAGGTTGCTACTAGTCCAGATGGATAAAACCAATGAGCCATAGGGCATGTATTCAATAAGAGGAGTTAGAGTGAACTTAAACCACATCATCTGGTGTAAATACAAAACTGCTGCCAGAAACCCCAAGGCTAATATAAAAATGGAATGGCTGCCAAGTATTTTTTTTAAATCTGAGATTTATCATAGAGCACTTTGCTTCTAAAGAAACTTTATCAAGTTAACCATGACTTTTAGAGGGGAAAAATAGAGTTAAGGTGTAACCACTTGAGTGAGTAAGTGTTGAGATAAGTCTGTGTTTGATGAATGAAAGTGCTGTGTGTACATGCGTGTGGGTTCTTGGCAAACTGCCATGTCTTTGGGGAGTGTTGAGATTATTGATGACATAGAACACTCGTACTCTTGGCATGTACAGCTGATTCAAACTGGCAAAAGAATTGGTGCCGAGAGGATCAGTGTTTTTATATTCTGCTCGTTTAACACAATAGGGAATCATTTATATGGAGCACCTGTTTAGTGCAAGTTGTATATGGACTACTGTGGGTCATTTTTCAAAAGCTCTTTGGTTCCTTTATATGGGAGATAAAATTGTACATGTTTAATTATGTATTTTGTATATCAGGTATAACAGAAGCTGGATCATTTCAGTCAAACAAAATGAGCCCAAGTTATATTTGTATAAAAAGAAGATTGCTTTTAAAATTGTTGAGCTATGTGTTCAAGAAACATTTCACAGAACAATATATTTCTGCATGGAAGGAAGCCACTCAGCCCATTGATCACATGCCATCTCTGTATGAAGAATAGTCCAGCTAGTTCCATTCCTCCACTCTCTCCCTTTAGCCTACAACTTACCTTGCAGATACTAGGTCAGGGGTCAGCAACCTTTACCACTGAAAGAGCCACTTGGACCCGTTTCCCACAGAAAAGAAAACACTGGGAGCCGCAAAACCCGTTTGACATTTAAAATGAAATAACACTGCATACAACGTTTTGTTTTGCCTTTATGCTATGTATAAATAAACTATAATGTGTTGCATTTATGAAATTGATGAACTCCTGCAGAGAAAACGAAATTACATTTCTGCATGCAACAAAAACATTTTGAACTCCGAAAAAAAGACGTTGGGTTGAAGGTTACTTTTAAGTAAAATACTCAACGTCTATTTGAGTCCTTCTTGTATTTATGAAAAACGCCAAACTTAAATTTGCCGCCAGCAGCAAACCAAAAATAACGTCAGCCAGCTGTCAACCTGAAAAATAAAAGGACTATTTCACTGAACAATGAAAACATATGAATATACGTAAAATAATACGCAATTAAAATATTTATCATACTTCTTCAGGTTGACTCACACCTGACAATGCAGTCGTATTCAGTAGGGATGGATCGATGCTTAGGGGAGTGACCGGGAAGGATAATGTGTTTTTTTCCTCTCTGAACTCACAGAAGCGTTTCCCAAACGATGTTTGCATTGCGATGATTGCAGAATGTAAATACTCCGAATTTATCATGTCGTGACATTGTTTGAACTCTCTCAAATTGGGGAAGTGAGACAATGTGCCTTTCTGTAAATCTCTGGCAAGCAACGTCAACTTGCGCTCGAATGCAAAACATCCCCCAACATGTGCAGGGCTGTACGTCCTTACCCCGTTGAAGAGCTGTGTTCAGCGTGTTCAGGTGCGCTGTCATGTCTACCATGAAGTGTAGCTTTTCCAGCCACTCTGGCTGTTCCAGCTCAGGAAAGTTGAGCCCTTTGCTGCCCAGGAAAGTTTTCACTTCTTCCAGACGCGCGACAAAGCGTTTCAGCACCTCCCCTCTGGACAGCCAGCGATAAAAACACGTTGTAGCGGTTGCTACACGCAGTCAGTAAACTGCAGTCAAAGATAGCTTTATTCGAACTAAACAGCCTTGCTTTTAAGCCTCCCTCAACCCGCCCCCCATGGGCGTGGATGCTGCAAAAGACACGTACTCACAAACCCCCGTAGGCTATCTCCCTTAGCCTGAACGCTGGCTAATTGTGAGCCGGTTCGGATGTGTCAGGAAATGGGTCGCCCGCCACAACGTCTTATTTAGATTGTACAAGATCACCATAATCTTCAAATTTAGATTTACATTTCAAAAACTAACAAACTAACATAAAAAACATATTAATTAAATACTGACCATGTAGCGGTGTGCTACACGCAGCGCTAAAATTACGACACGGAGTCGGTAACTGCAGTCGAAGGAAAAAAACTTTATTCGAAATCTTCAGCCTCACTTTTAAGCCTCCCTCAACCTGCCCCCCCCCCCCCATGGCGCAGAGGCTCCAAAGCTCTGTGCTCGCAAACCCCCGTAGGCTATCTTATTGTGAGTCGGTTCGGATGTGCCAGGAAAAGAGTCGCCACAACCAATTATTTCCCAAAGCAACAGGGAGCCGCAGCACAGACCTAAAAGAGCCACATGTGGCTCCGGAGCCGCGGGTTGCCGACCCCCGTACTAGGTAATTGTTTTATGTGTAATGAACAGCATTTGTTTGTATGCTGTCATGACAGATCATTCCTTATACAAGGACATTGAGGTAGAAATAAAGGAAGAAAGAAAAGTATGATGTTACAGTTATAGAGTACTGAAGGTTGTTGAAGTGCTAGGACCATAAAGAGGTTGATTGAGAGATCCAGAATTCATTCTTCAAATAAGAAGGCTGTTGAAATTTTAGAAGCTGCTATGTTCTCAGGCTTTTGTGAGGTTTATCATAAAATTGATGGGCTTGTTCAGTAGCCTTTTGCAAATCACATTTTGCAATCATTTTTTTAGAGAAGGCAGATCATTGATTTGACCTCCTTTCACAAAACTAACTTCCCCAGATTAGTTTGACTATTTTCAAGCAATGTCTGTATCGCTTCTAATGCCTTTCCTATGGCAGATGTTAAGCTTACTCACAATTGACTTGTGGATTCATGTTCAGAAAAGATGTTTGCTATTTTCTAGTCTAATCAAGAGAATTTTATAAAACTGAAAATGTATCATTTATCTCCGTAGTCCCTGGAATGAAGTCCATAAAAACCTGGAGATTTGTTAGCAACTATTTTCTCAGAACCATTCCCCTGGGGATCGTAATTGTCCAGAATTCATGCATTTTCAAATTCTTGATATATTTATCAGCTTAAGATATGCATATAGGCCTTTCGGCCCATTAAATTTGTTTTGCTATTTAATGAGATCATAATTTGAGATTTAAAGCTCCAAGAAACTGGAAGTGTTTGAATGATGTCTGGAAAGGTTATAATTTTAAAGCATAATTTCGGTGTTTAAGCTAGAGCCTTACAACCAGATTTTGGATAGGATTTGTAGCTTTTGAGAAAATAGTAGATGACGTGTAATTTAATTTGAATAAATAATGTGCAAGAACTAAAGCTATTTGAATTAGAAATATGCAGAATAATGTAGATATTTGATTTTGTTAATTATGGAAATATTTATGGAACCAATTTCAGTGATGTATGTAGTAGTTTGATATTCACCAAGATAACACTATACAACTTTATAAGCGGTAAAACTCCAGTCTACTGTATTTGTTATTCACACACACCAATCTTTTAATTTTTTTCTTTTTAATCCCCTTCAAGGCAAATGGCATAAAGATTGGACCACAGCACGCTGCTACCAATGCATCACATTCGGGTATCCATGGAGGACAGCAAGCTGGTGGAGGTTGCTGTTGAGGTTCTTCAACTATCTGTCTGCTTGACTTGGGCCCTTTACCTTTCACTCTCTCCCTTACCAGTTCAAGAAGCGAAGCCATTACCATATGGTTTATTTAACAGGGATA
Source organism: Hypanus sabinus (assembly GCF_030144855.1). Lineage (NCBI taxonomy): Eukaryota > Metazoa > Chordata > Chondrichthyes > Myliobatiformes > Dasyatidae > Hypanus > Hypanus sabinus. Next base: position 173,879,669 of record NC_082706.1, read on the forward strand.
TCCAAAAAGTCCTTCACAAACCTTGTAAAACTTGTCGTATATACTGTTCTCAGCAGAAATTTGCTTAATGACAGGATTTGAAAATTGTACTTGTACCTATTTACAGTTAATTTTTTTCAGGCTAATCTTTTGTCTATTTTGCCCTTGACTACAAGATGGATTGTATTAAACACTACAAATTTCATCTGAGTATTTTAATTGTGTGGGTTAAAATTGCTATCATTGTTACTTATTACATCATACCAAACTGTAAAAGCTGTCAAATTTCAAATGCTGTGGAGACATGCTAGACGAATGTTTTAATTCTGTATTTATCATTCATTTTGTGTATATATAGTTAAAATAACAAGCTTGGGTATATGTTGGTCGAGCTGAAATCCCTTTGTAGTTAAGCAGATCACAAACATTTTCTGGATGACTACAGCTTAAAATGGCAGTATTGTTCTAGTTTGAAGCTTTGTCTATTCCACATTTGTGATGGTTTGACTTTCTGGGCTCACTACCAACTGTTATTCTGTCCCATCCTCCCATTGCAACATTCACATCTCCCAAATGTAACTCAAGTTAAATGTATATTGTCAAAGACTTCACATCATTATATCATGATTTGTCTATTTTAATGCCAAATGTCTATTCAGCTTCTTTAGAGCACCCCCTTCAGAAATGAATCAGGTTTGCCTTAAAGAGTAGTTTGAGAAGAGTACAACAAATGGCAGCTGGGAGGGTTCTTTTTGTTCTGGTTGGGGTGGTGCATTGAAACGTGTAGAACTTTTTTCTCATTACAAACATTTTTATCTGCATGTATTTCTTTGATCAGTAAATTTAAACATGAGCTTTAAAATTAGATGTAAAAGTGGTGTAAATTTTTTTTTCCTTTCTTGGCGGTTTGTTCTGTTTTGTCAGTGAAGATCTTGTTTGTTGTAGAGGGGTCATAAGATAATAAACCTGCCAAAATGAAACAACCTGGCAAAAACTGAACAGGCTGTAGCTTTGTGAAACCCAATTTTCCTTAAATATTAAGAACTGTGTTTAAACTAAAACTATTTAAACTAGCATCTTATCAATAAGGGTTTAAGTGTTTTGCCATTTTTTCACATCAAAATGGCATTTTGGGAAAAATGTTAATTGCTACAGAAAATCTTGGTGAAAACCATAAACCAAAGCAGGTTGAAGGTAATTGAGCAGAAAATAAGACACTGATAAAGAATTGGGAGTGTAATACAGAAATTGTTATTTTGCCAGACGGCAGATCTTGATCCAGAGGATACTTACCATTGGTTTTATTCCAAGGGTTAGTCTATAATTTTGTCTTGTGGAACTTCAGTTTAGACCTTGCTGTAGTGTCTGTACATTAAAAATGTTAAGTATCTGCAGCTTACGACTAATATAATTTGTATTTAGAAGATTTAAGGTAATTTTAAATTAGCCTTGAGTATTTATGTTTTAGTATAAATAACAATTATTCAATGATTTTTCTTAATTTAGTGATACAACACGAAATATGCCTTTCTGGTCCTTCAAGCCATGCCGCCCCAATAACCTCTGATGAACCCTAATCTAATTATGCTGCAATTTACAATGACCAGTTACTTTGTATGTCTTTGGTTTGTGGGAGGAAATTGGAGCACCTGGGAAAATCTCATTCACTCCATGGGGAAGACCTACAGACTCCTTACAGATGGTGCCAGAATTCAACACCGGAATGCCCCTAGCTGTGACAGCTTTGAGCTATCTGCTGTGCTAGCGTGGCAAATTTATTCTAGTAAATCTGGTAAAGTTAATTTGAATATAAACGATATATTTGGAAAAGATTACTTAAAGGATTTTATTTCGGGAAATGTCTATCCAAAACTGAGATTGTGGTGGAGATCATTGCAGTGTAAGTGTAATTTTAGACATGTCCTCTGAGGATATAAGAAATAGAATTCAATAGTAGCCTCCTCAGTGATAATACTCCAGTAATGCACCATAGTAAACATAGTATGGTGTGCCATGGTAGCGTAGCAGTTAGCACAGAGCTAATACAATTCAGAATGCTGGAGTTCAATTCCAGCACCGCTTGTACATTCTCCCCAAGACTTTGTTGGTTTCCTCTGCTGGGAAAATGCTTGAAGCTATCACTAAAGAAGAAATAGTGAAGCATTTAGAAAAAAATGGATTAATCAGGCAGATGCAGCATGGATTCAGCAAGGGCAGGCCCTGCTTGACAAATTTACTGGAGTTCGTTGAGGATACAATGAGTGCAGTCGATGAGGGAAACAGATGGATGTTATTTACTTGGATTTCCAGAAGGCATTTGCTAAGATGCTGCATAAAAGACTTCTCCGTAAGATAGGGATGCTTAGAGTTGGGGTGATGTATGAGCATGCATAGAGAATTGGTTAACTAATAGGGAGGAAAGAGTTGGGATACATGGGTGTTACTCTGGTTGGCAATCAGTGGTGAGTGGTGTGCCACAGGGGGTTTGGTGCTGGGGCTGCAACTGTTCACAACATGCATTGTTGTCCCCTGGAAGAGGGGACCGAGTGCAGTGTTTTTAAGTTTGCTGATGATACTAAATTAAGTGGAAATGCAAATTGTGCAGAAGACACAGAGAGTCTGCAATGATTATAGATAGGTTCAGTGAGTGAGCAAGGGTCTGGCAGATGGAGTACAATTGGTAAATGCGAGGTCATCCACTTTGGAAGGAAAAATGAAAAGGCACATTATGATTTGAATGGTAAAAATTTCCAGCATGCTGATGTGCAGAGGGATATGTGAGTGCTTGTGCACGCATCAGAAAAAGTTTGTTTGTAGATGCAGCAGACTATCAAGAAGACAAATGTGATGTTGCCCTTCGTTGCTAGAGGGATTGAATTTAAGAGCAGGGAAGTTATACTGCAACTGTACAAGATACTGGTGAGGCTGCACCTGGAGTACTCCTTGCAGTTCTGGTCTCCTTACTTGAAGGGATATACTGGCTTGGGAGGTGGTGCAGAGGAGGTTCACCAGGTTGATTCCAGAAATGAGGTTAACTATGAGGAGAGATTTAGTCGCCTGGGACTTGCTGAATTCAGAAGGATGCGAAGAGATCTTATAGAAACATAAAATTATGAAAGGAATAGATAAGATAGAGGCAGGATAGTTGTTTCCACTGGTAGTTGAGACTAGAACTAGGGGACCTAGCCCCAAGATTCAGGAGAGTAAATTCTGGATGGAGATGAGGTACTAGTTTTCCCAAAGAGTAGTGAATCTGTGAAATTCTCTGCCCAATGAAGCAGTGGAGGCTACCTCAGTAAGTATATTTAAGACAAGGTTGGATAGATTTTTTGCATAGTAGGGGAATTAAGGGTTGTAGGGGAAAAGGCAGGTAGATGGAAATGAGTCCATGGCCAGATCAGCCATGATCTATTGAATGGTGAAGCAGGTTCAATGGGCCTGATGGCCTCCTACTGCTCCTATTTCTTATGTTGTATTCTCTGGTTGCTCCTGCTTCCTCCCACACTCCAAAGAAGTACTGGTTAGTAGGATAATTATTCATTATAAATTGCCCTGTGAGTTAAGTAGGCAGGTTGCAGGGTGGTGTGGCTCATTAGGCTGGAATGGCTTATTGTCATTTGTTAAATTTCTGATCCATTATAGGAATGAGTTAAAACTAAGTTCTTCACAAAAATGACAGTAAGAGCTCCTTTAGGGACGCTAGAATTGAGAAAAATGTCTTGGCCAATGTTTCTAAGCAATTAATTTTGTTGCTGGTAAGTGAACTCCTGAGTAAGATGATTTTGGATGTAGCACTATTGTATAATGGGGTTACTGGTGGTCTTGAAGTTTGGGTGGTAGTGTTATGTATTGGCTGTTCTTTGCTTAGGGAAGAAAACAATAAATGGCCTATTTTTAACTCAATATAATGAATGTTGGGCAAATATAGGCTGGATGTAATTGTTGTCTCTCTATTGCCAAATAGCCTGTTGACATTTCTGTTAATGACAACTTAGTAACCAGAGTATCTGGTTCTTCCTGCCTCTTCCTGCTATACAAGGGGGTTAGATAATAGGTTATCTAGTACCTATATCCATTTTCCTGCACAATTCCTAAACATTGATTCTTGCGGTCTTCATCATCTATTAACGTGCTTAAATTATGTGGTTCTCTGCTGCAGAAATGTGAAATGATGTACTATCTTTATCTTGTTCCTAAACATTTGATTTGGTCAGCCTTTTGTCCACACTGCACCGGAATATGTGAATCCTGTCTCGGCCTCAACAGCAGGAATAGTAGTGAGGTGAGCCTGAGTATGTTGCTATGTGATGGTGTTAGGGTTGAGATGTACAAAGTGGCACCAGCAGCTTCTGATTTTGATAGGTTCAATTCTATACTTTCAGCAGATGGATCTTAGTGTGACCTCTAACACAATTAATATGGCAGCGGCATTGATCTTCAGAAATAATGGGTAACACCTTAATCCACTATAACTTCTCTCCAGAAACCAGCTTGCAACATCAGTTATTTGAGTGTTGCACTCAGTCTGAACTTCAAACCATCCCATTTTTTATTGAAATAAGAAAAATTGGACATTACATTTCGAATCCATGAGACACATACTACACAACCTAATCCAAGTATAATATACTTCATCTGATCCTAAAAAAAAGTGGATTACTTTCATATTGCAGGAGCCACCTATTAATGAACTTCCCCACTGACTTACTGAAATGCTTGTCCTACGACTGCTTCAAGTGTTTGAGCATTCATGATCATATTGAGATCCTTGTTTATGCACATAGGGGCCCTGTATTAAGAACAAAGTAATGCAGCACCTCCCAAACTTCTGACCCATTTACCTGCCTCTCTTCCCATCTATGGAAGAATATCTATTTCTACATGGAGAGTTAGACAGTGAGTAAGTCACCAAAGCAAATCATTGTTGAACCATGGTGATTACATAAGAAAAACTGCAATAATATTTTCTTACTCCAAACTCATAGGAATTCATTTACATTACCGATCCAGAACCCTATTTATAAATGGTCTGCCAACCTTGCATCCATTTTCATAAAGTTAAAATTTCTGTTCCCTAAATTTCCATCAATATGAATAACTTAAGATATACTTTAGAAATTTGTATGAATGCTGTCTGATTGCTGAGCCCTTTCAGTGTTCTCACTTTTAGTTTTAAAATTTCACTGCCAGCAGGATTTTTTAAAAAAAAATCTAAATTCATTTTTTCTTTAATAAAAATGATTTTTTTATTATTATTGTTAACATCACTTTGATAGTGGTAATAACTGAATTTCTGTGTGGTTGGTCATTCATAGAACATTGAACATTACAGCACGCTACAGGACCTTTGGCCCATGATGTTGTGCTGACCTTCTAACCTACTGTTAAGATTAATCTAACCCTTCCTTCCTACATAGCCCTCCAGTTTTCTATCATTCATGTGTCTGAGTTCTTAAATGCCCCAATGCATCTAACCCTACCACCATTCCTGGCAGTGTGTTCCACACTTCCACCGCTCTGTGTAACGAACTTGACTCTTGCATCCCCCTCCTCCCATACTTTTGACTAATCACCTTAAAATTATCCCCCCCTCATACTAACCATTTCCACCCTGGAGAAAGTCTCTGGCTGTCCACTTTATCTATGCGTCATCTTGTACACCTCTCATCCTTGGCTCCAAAAACATATGCCCTAGCTTGTTCAACCTGTCTTCATAAGACATGCCCTCTTTAATGCTTTCCTGCTTCTCCACCCACCTAGAACAAGAATAGTGTTTCACATGTACAACTCATCCCACTAGCTTAGGTGTTCAACATCATTTGTAATTTCTCCACCCACCTAGAACAAGGATAGTGCTTCTATGTACTACTTTCATCCCACTAGCTTAGGCATTCAGCATCATCATTTGTAATTTCCACCTTCACAGATAGAAACACAATTCAAAAATTTCTTTGCTCCTTTAGTATTTTAAAGGACATTTTATAGTATCACTGTTCAGTCTTTAATTGGCCTTCTTTATAGAACTCAGCTCAAAAACATGCCCTTCAGACCAAGTACATTAGTAATCAAATGCCCAACTAAACTAATTCCCCTTCTGTCTAATATCCATACCTTACATTTTCCAAGCATCCATGTGCAAACCTAAGAACCTTTTGAATTCCTCTATCATGTTTGGCTCCAGCCCACCAGCACGTTAAGCACCAACCACACTATCTTGGTTAAAAAAAAATCTTGCCCTGCATATTCGCTTTGAACTTAACCCCATACCTTCTGCTATTTCAACCATGCAAGAAAGGTACCAGGTGTTCATCTGTCTTGCATTATCTTATAAACTGCTATCACATCTCTCAGCTGCTTCTGAGAAAACAAAAGCTTGTCTAACCTCTCGATAGCACGTGTCCTCTAATCCAGGTACATCTCCAAAGCTTCCACATCTTCCTATAATGGTGCAACCAGAACCGAATGCAGTACTCTAGATGCAACCCAACTAACATTTTGTAAAGCTACAACATAACTTCCTGACTCTCAAACTAAGTTCCTTGACTAATAAAAACAAGTATGCTATAGGCATTCTTTACTACCCTATCGACCTGTATAGTAACTTTTAACAATGGACTTGTATCCCAAGGTGCAACACCTCAGTTAGACAGTTTAAACTCGTAACTTCCCATATCTGCAACTGACCTGATCCTACTGAATGTTTTGCCAGTCTTCTACTCTATCCACAAAATCATCAATATTTATATCGTTTGAAAGCTTACTAACCCATCCATCTACATGATCATCTAGCAAATTCTCAGTATGGATGTACAACACAGATCTGCCAGGATAAATCCCTTCAATCACTACCCTGTTTTCTACGGGCAGGCTAAATCTGAATCCAAACTGCCAATTCACCATAGATCCTATGTATCTTAAATTTATGGATGAGCTTTCCAGAAGGTACCTTGTCAAAACTTAACTAAAAATCCATGTAGATAACATCCACAGCTTTACTTTCAATTACTTTTATCACCTCCTCAGAAATCTTGAGTAAAACACAATTTGCCCTGCGTTAAGTTATGGTGACTGTCCCTAATTAGGCTGTCGTTTTTTCAAAACTCCAATAGCAACACTACCATTGTCATGAGACTCACTGGTCTATAGTTTCCAGGATTATCCCTATTTCCCTTAAATAATGGAAACAAATTAGCTACTTACCTGTTCTGTAGTCTCTTGCCGGTGGCTAGAGAGGACACAAAAAAGGCCTAAAAAAACTTCTCTTGCGCCTCTCAATAATTTGGTATATCCCAACAAGCCGTGGGGCCTTATCCGCCTTGATGTTCTTTGAGACCCAATACTACCTTCTTATCTCAAAATGCCCTATCAAATTAGTGCACACCACACTTATCTCCCCAGCTTCCAAGTCCTCCCCCTTTGTAAATCCTGTATATTACTCATTTCAATCCTCACCACATCCTCCAACTCCAAGCACATTGTCTACATTTCATTCTTCATCTTTCAGTAGTCCTACCTCTCAAGATACATCAAGAGTGAGAGGAAAACTGGAGTGCTCCCTAGTTACCCACTTGCTCTTTATGTATGGGATGTATGCCATATAACAATTACAGCACGGAAACAGGCCATCTCACCCCTTCTAGTCCATGCCAAATGCTTACTGTCACCTAGTCCCACCTACCTGCACTCAGCCCATAACCCTCCCTTTTTTCCATGCCTTGGGATTCTCTTGAAAATTCCTTGGCAAGTAAGATTAATGTTTCCTTCTACATTTCCTAATTCCCTTGAGTCCTTTTCTGGCTTATTTTTAATAATCCTCAAGGGCTCTGTTCCATTTTATTTTCCTAAACATTACAAACTGTATGTTTCCCTTTTTCTTCTTGATTAAATTCACTACCTGTCTCAACTTCCAAGATTCTGTTACCTTACCATTTTTGTCCTTCCTTCTGACTGGAACATGCCTGTCCTATACTCTGTATAGTTGGTTTTTAAACACTCTCCACATATCAGATGTGGACTTGATTTAAAACAGATTCCCAATTAACTTTCCATTGTTCCTGTCTAAAATTTTTGTAATTTGCCCTGCTCCTATTTCATATTCTCCGACGAGGTCCATACTTATCCTCATCTATAGCTATCTTGAAACTTAAGCAGTTGTGATCACAGTTCCATAACTCCCACTGACCAGCCACCTGGCCAGGCTCATCAGATTGAGATTAAGATTAGCCCTCTGCTTGCTGGGCTATACATAGTTATTTAAGAAACCCTCCTGCATACAACTAACAATTTTTTCATCATCTAAACCTTGCACTAAGGAGATTCCAGGCTATATTAGGGAAGTTGAAGTCATTCACTGTAACAACCCTGCTCTTACACTTTTCCCTAAATCATCTGCATATCTGTTCCTCAGTGTATATTGGGGATAATCCTGGAAACTATAGACCAGTGAGTCTCATGACAATGGTAGTGGAGTTACTGGAGAGGATTATTAGGGATAGGATTTATGAACATTTGGAAAACGACAGTCTAATTAGGGACAATCACTGTAACTTCATGCAGGGCAATTTGTGTTTTACTCAAGATTTCTGAGGAGGTGATAAAAGTAATTGAAAGTAAAGCTGTGGATTTTGGTTAGGTGTTTGACAAGGTACCTTCTGGAAAGCTCAAGTCAACCAACAAGGCTGTAGCTGAGGCAGTAGAGACAGGATTATGGGTGTGGACCAAGTACATCCAGAGGGGCAGATAGTCATGACAGTGTATCCACCTTTTTCAAACCCTTCAGTAGTTGCATAGACACCTGAAGAGTAGTCTATCTGTTGGATGGAAGTGACCTGATAGAGGCAGATGCCAAGTTTTTAAGCTCACCAGTGGGAGGTGGTGCTTTAGCACTGCTGGCCCACCAACTTGAGGGAGTCTTGATCATAAGCGAGCCAAAATGCCTGAAGACAGGTGGCAGATCAATTGATGATCCCACTGGTGATAGCACAGGATAGTTAACATCTTAGTCCAAGTGTATTTTCAAAATAATTAATTGTAATATCACATCAATGATCACACCTTTCTTATTTTTGAGTTGTACCCATGTAGACTCCAAAGAGGAGGATGAGCCCTCTATATCCTCTGAGTGAAGTGGTGATTTTGTCCCTTAATAGCACAACTTCACCCTCCCCTCACTTTACTTCCTTGCTTAGCTTTTCTAAAACATTGAAATCCTGGAAGAAAACTATCCCTCTCTCAACCAAGTCTCTATTATGGCCACAGATTTTGTAGATCTATATACTGATCCATGTTCTTAAGTTCATTACCCTTGCCTGCAATACTCCTAGCATTAAAATACAAATACTTCAACTCATCCATCCCATGTGCCTATTACATTGCTCCTGCCTGTTCTTGACCATGACATCTATTTTGCTCTAAAACCCTCCTCTTTCTGACTTGGTGCTCTATTCTATACCCTTGCCAAACTAGTTTTAACCCTCCCAAATAGCACCAGCAAAGCTCTCAACCAAGATATTGGTTCCCCTCCAGGGAGGGTGTCATCCCTGCCCTAAAAGAGGTTCCATTGATCCAAGAACCAGAACCCCTGCTCCAATTCATCAACTACTCATTCAACTATTCTATCCATTCCTACCCTGATTAGTATGTGGCACCAGGAATAGTACAAAAATTTTAAGTCATGCTTTTTGCTTTCCTAACTCCCCCAGGACCTCTTCCCTTTACTTTGTCTTTGGTACCAATGTGAAATACAGGCGCTAGCTGCTCACCCTCCCCCTTTGAGAATGTTTTGCTATTGCCCTAAAACATCCTTGACCCTATCATCTAGGAAGCAATATACCTTCCTTGCAACTCGTTTGCAGCATAGAATCCCTATCTGTCCTCCTAACTAACAAGTCTCCCATCGCTATTCCTTTGACTATACTTATAAGACTCGGAGCAGGCCATAGTCCCATTGACCTGACTACTGCTGTTCAGGTAGACCAACCCCTACCCACAGCAGTATCCAAAAGGGTATACTTGCTGCTAAGGGGAATGGTAACCTTTATTATCAACCTTGAGTAACGACCCTCATTAACTCCCCTTCCTTCACTGTCTCAAGATTTTATTAGCTATTGTGCAAGATAAAATCAAATGACTTAAAAATGAACTGGCTATCTGTAATAGCAGTTGCATACTTTGTGAATTTCATACAGGAAGTCCGGTTCATTATGTTTGATTTTAAACTTTTGAAGATGCTGTAGTGTAGGCTTAAACCAGCCAATAAAGTAAAAATAGTTCTGCACTTGGTGTAATTTTGTTATCAATAATTGTCCAATAATTCAAGCAACTTGGACAATAATAGGCTGTTTCTGTACTTGAATAATTGAAGCTCTGCAAAGGCTGAATCATTATGTGTCATGGCGAGAGAAGGGTTATTTAAAATATGGAGTTGAGCACAATTTAAAATACATCATAAACTAAATTGTGATAGTCATTGACCTGAAATGCTAAATCTTTTTTTTCTATATATGAATACTACTTGAACAAGACTTTCTGATTTATTTTTTTTTTGGTAGTATTTTTGTGGCTGGTCCTGTTAGGTTTCTGGTTAAGTTACCTACTAGATAATGGATTTTGTGGTAGTAATAGAATTGAAAGTCAAGGAAAACGATTTGATAGCCTGTTATCTAAGATGATAATTATCAGGCAGCTCTTTGAAATGTGTGCTGTTTGTCTGTCATCATGTCATCCTAAGCTGGAATGCTAGCAAGACATGGTGCATGCTAACATGAACTGATTAATTAGCTGATGAGCTGCAAATGATACCGAATATATAGTCATAAGCACAAAAATATACCCTTCAGTCCGAGACTGCACCAGCCACAAGTCTGTCTTATACAAATCCTCTCTTTTTCCCCATGTTCTTGACATCTCCCAAGTTCCTATCATTTATCTGCACATAAGGGGCAATTTCCAATGGCCAATTAACCTATCAAAGTGCACCCTTTTGGTATGTGGGATTAAACTGTCATACCTGAAGAACATCTACATGGTCACAGGAAAAATGTACAAACCTACACGGGAAAGAAGGTTAGTGATCTTAAGGATGACTTAAGATGAAGGAACACAAACCAATCTTTATAGGGGGATCAGAAGTGGAGAGAGTGAGCAATTTCAAGTTCCTGGGTATCAAGATCTGAGGATCTGATTTGATCCAAACATTGCAGCTATACAGAAGGCAAGATGGTGGCTATATTTCATTAGGAATGTGAAGACATTTGGCTTGTCAACAATAATGCTCAAAACTTCTATAGTACTGTGGAGAGCATTCTGACAGGCTGCATTACTGTCGGGTATGGGGGCTACTGCACAGGACCGAAATAAATTGTAGACAGTTGTAAAATTGGTCCAACTATTGGAAAATTTAAAATTGGTACAACTCTAGAAGTTTTGAGTGTTATTGTTGACAAGTCCAAAGAAGAAGCATATAAATTAGCAAAAAAAAAATGCGGCACACCTGAGGACTGGGAGAAATTCAGGGATCAGCAGAGGACGACAAAGGGCTTAATAAGGAAAGGGAAAAAAGATTATGAGATAAAGCTGGCAGGGAACATAAAAACTGACTGTAAAAGCTTTTATAAATACGTGAAAAGAAAAAGATTGGTCAAGACAAATGTAGGTTCTTTACAGTCAGAAACAGGTGAATTGATCATAGGGAACAAAGACATGGCAGACCAATTGAGTAACTACTTTGGTTCTGTCTTCACTAAGGAGGACATAAATAATCTTCCGAAAATAGTAAGGGACTGAGGGAAATACATGTTAGTAGGGAAGTGGTGTCAGGTAAATTGAAGGGATTAAAGACAGATAAATCCCCAGGGTCAGATGGTCTGCATCCCAGAGTGCAAGTAGCCCAAGAAATAGTGGATGCATTAGTGATAATTTTTTAAAACTCCTTAGATTCTGGATTAGTTCCTGAGGATTGGAGGGTGGCTAATGTAACCCCACTTTTTAAAAAAGGAGGGAGAGAGAAACTGGGGAATTATAGACTGGTTAGTCTGACATCGGTGGTGGGGAAAATGCTAGAGTTGGTTATCAAAGATGTGATAACAGCACATTTGGAAAGAGGTGAAATCATCAGACCAAGTCAGCATGGATTTGTGAAAGGAAAATCATGTCTGACAAATCTTATAGAATTTTTTGAAGATGTAACTGGTAGAGTGGATAGGGGAGAGCCAGTGGATGTGGTATATTTAGATTTTCAAAAGGCTTTTGACAAGGTCCCACACAGGAGATTAGTGTGCAAACTTAAAGTACACTGTATTGGGGGTATAGTATTGATGTGGATAGAGAATTGGTTGGCAGACAGGAAGCAAAGAGTGGGAGTAAACAGGACCTTTTCAGAATGGCAGGCACATTGACTAGTGGGGTACCACAAGGCTCAGTGCTGGGACCCCAGTTGTTTACAATATATATTGATTTAGACGAGGGAATTAAATGCAGCATCTACAAGTTTGCGGATGACACAAAGCTGGGCAACAGTGTTAGCTGTGAGGAGGATGCTAAGAGGATGCAGGGTGACTTGGATAGGTTAGGTGAGTGGGCAAATTCATGGCAGATGCAAATTAATGTGGATAAATGTGAGGTTATCCACTTTGGTTGCAAGAACAGGAAAACAGATTATTATCTTAACGGTGGCTGATTAGGAAAAGGGGAGATGCAACGAGACTTGGGTGTCATTGTACACCAGTCATTGAAGGTGGGCATGCAGGTACAGCAGGCGGTGAAAAAGGCAAATGGTATGTTGGCATTCATAGCAAAAGTATTCTGAGTACAGGAGCAGGGAGGTTCTACTGCAGTTGTACAAGGCCTTGGTGAGACCGCACCTAGAATATTGTGTGCAGTTTTGGTCCCCTAATCTGAGGAAAGACATTCTTGCCATAGAGGGAGTGCAGAGAAGGTTCACCAGATTGATTCCTGGGATGGCAGGACTTTCATATGAAGAAAGACTGGATTGACTAGGCTTATACTCACTGGAATTTAGAAGATTGAGGGGGGATCTTATTGAAATGTATAAAATTCTAAAGGGATTGGACAGGCTAGATGCAGGAAGATTGTTTCTGATGTTGGGGAATTCCAGAACGAGGGGTCACAGTTTAAGGATAAAGGGGAAGCCTTTTAGGACCGAGATGAGGAAAAACTTCTTCACACAGAGAGTGGTGAATCTGTGGAATTCTCTGCCACAGGAAACAGTTGAGGCCGGTTCATTGGCTATATTTAAGAGGAATTGGCTATATTTAAGAGGAATTGGCTATATTTATGGCCCTTGTGGCTAAAGGGATTGGGGGTATGGAGAGAAAGCAGGTACAGGGTTCTGAGTTGGATTGTCAGCCATGATCATACTGAATGGTGGTGCAGGCTCGAAGGGCCGAATGGTCTACCCCTGCAGCTATTTTCTATGTTTCTATGGTCAACTGTTTCTTGGATACTAGCCTCCATAGAACCCAGAACACTTCCACACACTGGTGCCTTATCACCCAGGGCATGCCCTCTTCAATTGCTACCATCAGGAAGGAGGTACAGAAGCCTGCAGGCACACACACAGCGATTCTGGAACAGCTTCTTCCCTTCAACCATACAATTCCTAAATGGACTTTGAACCCATGAATGTGTATTTTGCTTTTGCACATTTAAAAAAATCTATTCAATATACATATATATATACTTGCTGCAATTTTTTATTTCTTTCTATAGTGTCATGTATTGCATTGAACTGCTGCTGTTACCCAATTTCATGACACATGACAGTGGTAATGACCCTAATTCTGAACCTAGGTCTCTACACTTGAGACAGTAACTCCAAAATCATTGATTTAATACAGTAAATCCTTATTTTTACTCTTTACCTTGAAGGTAGTTAGGCTTTGGATATTGCAATGTTTTAAGCTTACTTTAGCTCCAACTGCATTGATAGGCAGCCTGGTAAAACTGCTTCACTGCTGCTACAAAGTGAGCAGTTACTCTCACGTATGAATTCATTTCCTTTGTCCATGTTTAGATGAAGACTACATTAGGGTTAGAATATAACAATCCTGTTAGAAATTGACCAATGAATCAGCAGCACTTAAGTACTACTTGATGGTATTTAACTTTGCTAATGTTTTATTATTTGTGCAGCATGGATTAAAATCTGAAGTCTCTGTTTTTGATCTTTCTGGGGGTTAAACCTGGCTCTAGAATAATGGATCTCGTGAGTGGAGAATTATACATTTTGGTTGAAAATTACAACAAAACCCTTAGTTTTTGTACTTTCGCGATGCACTCTTCCATTATTAAAGTGCTAATAGTGTCGCCATTTCTACAACTTTTCACTTCCATTTGTCATTAACAAGATCTTGCTCAAACAAAAGTTAAAAGTAGGTATATTACAGCCAAAATTTCAAGTATAACAAAGTTCTGTGCAAAATAATTTATTTTATAAATTCAGCTCGATTTTCCTTGGGAAGTCTAAGTTGCTTGTCCATTCTGTTGGTTGCAGTCATCTCTTGATTCTACTATGGTTCATGGATTTACTGAGTATGTCCACAAGAAAATGAATCTCCAGGTTGTATATGGTGACATGAATGTACTGTGTTGGGAGGAATTGAACAAAAATGTGAATATTTCTTCTCAAAGCCATTAGTTAAGTGGTTTTCACCCCCAGGATATTATTTATGAGATTGTTGAATTAAGAGCAGTAATGGCTAACCTTTCTTGCTGGAGGTGCCAGGTAATGCAAGTGATTCTCAAAGACTATTTTAATGAGGACTGTTCTACCTGAAAGCAAACATTTCTACTTCTGACCTTAATGCTGTAAGGAAAGCCACTGAATATGGTTGGGCCAAGGTCACTGTCCTCAGGAACTCTGCAATGTACCTGGGATTGTAATAATCAGCCTCTATCTACATGAGAAATACAGAAAGTCAGTGGAAATTTATTTTCTTCACTAATTACCAATGGATTTGGTTTTACTTTAACCCTTTTTCCATAATGGTTAAAATAGATGAAACATGAATAAGGCTTGTGGTTTGGCCTCATTATTTAATAAAACTAAAGCTTCACATCAATCAGTTTTACATCACTGTTGTCCCCTTGTTCCATTTCAATGCTTAAATCTACCTGTACCCTAAAAAAATGTCTTCAATACAAGCTTTAATTGACCTTCAACAGTGGTTTGTTCAAGGCAATTCCAAACTTGCATTCCTTTGAATGAGAAATCATTCTGAAAAACGATCAAATGCTTTCCTGGCATATGATGAATAAACTTTTCTCTGGCTTCCAGATGGGTACAGATGTCAATTATAACCAATAATTGGCAAACTCTGCCACCTTTATCAAGGAAGATGCCTAGGCATGTCTAGTCCCATATTCTGTCTCTCCTGATTGGTTAGTTATCATCCAAAAGATTACTATCTCCCACCTAGTTTACATTTGAATTCCAGTTCTTTCTTAGGGGTGATGCCTTCATCTTTTCCTCCACTTCAATAGCTTCCATTACCAGGTGGTCCCAAAAGCCATTTGTGCGGCACAGTAGTTTTGTGCTGTCAGAGTCAATCCTATGCCCATTGTGAATGCAATGTTCTGCTGCCAATTTCTACACGTAACCCAAATGGATACACCTGTGCTCCTTGATGCAGGTGTCCCCTGTGCATCCCACATTCCCAAGGAATCATGTAAGTGCCAGCTGACCTGAGTCGAAGGTCAACTTTCACCTGCATAAGCTGTGATGAGCTTCCTTTGTTTGTGAATGGTATTAATCAGGTCATTCTTCAGGATCCTGGTGATCCTTTCAGAAACAGTGGAAATAGAGGCAGTTTGTCATTGAAACCTCAGTTGTAATCTATACCTGCACCTGGCATTTAATTCATTCTTCTTAGTCCCAAATGCAGCCATTTATCTGATTATGGTCACCTCAACAAAGGAAAGAACCTGCAAGCATCTACCTGGCCTAGACAGAATTGTTTTTTTTAAAAAAAGAAAAAACCTCATGCTGCTAATTGCTTTAGAACACAAACCTTTTCTACTAAATCTACAATATGACAAATCTCTCATTTCAGGACTCAATCTTGCAAACTTCTGCTAACCCTCAAGAAGATGAGGACTACAAATGATATACCAAATGTGATCCTACTGAAGCCCAAATGAAATCCCTTGTACTAAACACTATCAAGTCATTCTCCTCCTAAATGCTTGCTGTATTTTAAAGATAATTCTCTGTAACAACTGCAGACACATCTCTCTGAAGACCGATACACAACTTCATACACTCCATCTTTCATTTTCTCGCCCAATGATTTGACCTGTCAAAATACCCTCTTAATCTTCCTAAAACCAACTTTCTACCCAAGTTTGCAATATTAGCAAAACAGGATTGCCCTGTATTCAATACTCTCATTCAAGTTATTGATAGAGATTTTAAAAATAACAAGAATCCCTTTGATATTTCACTGGTTACACCTAGTCATTCCAAAAATGATCAACTTCTTCCTCCTGTTTCCAGCCCATTAAACAAATCTTGATCTCTGTTCCTACTCAATCCCTATTAATATTGTTATGATGTAACAACATACTATATTACCTTACCGAATACCTTCCAAAATCCAAAAGTACTAAATCAACTGGTTCTTCAGTTACACACCCAATTATTTTAACAGATTTGGCACAATTTCTGTTTATCAACTTATTTCAGGTCTTAGTAACATGGACCAAACAACATGTTATTCAGAACACAAGCCTGTGTCAGTGTCCGCTAAAGAAACTAGGTGTAATTTGTGACATGTTAACCTTAAATTAGATCATACATTTAAGGTGTACTCCTGACACTTCAGCAGACAGATAATCCAGGCTGAGGGGATATTTCATAATGAGAAGTTAGATATTTTTTTCATTTAATAAACCGATGTACTCTCACATGGATAATAAAACCGCATTCTTGAAAAAAAAGGAATTTCTCTGTGTTTTAATCTATATTAATTGTACAATAAAATCATTAAAAAGATTGGCTGTTATTTTACTCATTGCTATTTATGGGACATGGTCAACAACAAGAGTTGCTATATTTTCCTACATGACCATTCTCACTAGACAAATCCATAGTAGATGGAGTTCATTGCAATGTTAAGTGACATCATTCACTTCAGATCAAAGTTCTACGGATTCATTTAATTGCTGAAGGTGAGATTAAGCAGTGCGATGCAAATGAACTTGCATATGGAAACACACAATTCACTATAAGCTAGCCAACAGGTAAGGATGCAAAAACTTAAAGAATGCCTCAAGCTAGAATTCAACTCAAAGAAAATTCTTTTAGTTGATTCAGCACTGTGCTCAGTTTTGGAAATCCAATCATCTGGAGAGAGAAAATGACTTCAAATAGAGTACTGTTTTATTGTCCCTACTAAAACAAGTCCAGAAAAGAACAGTCTTAAAATTAGAGATGTGCCACCCGACATTAATGAGGAGCTTTTTTAAATTACAAAATGATACAAAGACATTTCTGAACAACTGGATTACCACAGCAAAACTAATTCACACACCAGATTGTGGCAGGGATCAATACTATTTTAGTGAATAGGATGTAAGCAAAGTCGCTAGTAAGATTGGTTAAAAAGATGAGGACTAAAAAGATTTTAAAAGTGTGTAAGTATCTGCAAAAGCCTACAGATGAGGTACATGAATGCAGGCTTATTTTTAAAAAAAAACAAAGCAAATTATTATTTGAATAAGACTATAAACACTTGTAATATAATTGGATCTGCAGGTCCAAATATATAAAACATTAAGTTAGCATCCAAGTACAGTATGTAATGTTTACCTTATTGCACAGGGTACAAAGCATAAAAGTGGATGTTCTGATACAATTTGCAAATCACCAATTAAATTACAGCTGGAGTACCGTTCAAAATTTTATCTTTTATGTTTATGAAAATGCGTTTGCAATGGATATAGCCAAGTTCATGGAGTTGATTATAGGGACAAAAGGGTTGACATATGAAGGTGAGCAGATGCAATTTACTCAAATACAGTTTTGAAGAAATATTTCATTTTCTTGAAGCAAAGTTTTTGAGGATGATTGTTAGGTGATGATAGAGGATGTACGTCTTAGCAATGCTGTTCAGAACCAGGTACAATAGTTCTGCAAGTAAATCCAGATTCATATCAATTAAATTAAATATTCTAATTTTCATATATAATTTTGAATTATTTGATAAAACACCCAAAGGCTCAAAACAAATAATGAATTAGAATAGCATCCAGAATAAACTGGATTTGAGAGTGTAGTACTAAATTATGGTTAAAGAAAGTCTCATCATTGTTTAAACAATAACTATAAATACTTACGGGGTTTCTGAGAGTTTGTACTTGTTCTGTCATCAGAAGGGAAGGGTGTCATTTCCATGCTATGAACTAATCTTCCTTTACTACCAGAACCAGTATTAGAAATGAGCTTCCTCTGGCACTCATTGAACTATGAATTTACCATATGAAGAAGCAGTGAATGACATTACTGCAGTTTGCTTTGAATTCCCACATCATATGTGGGCATTAACAGCATATGAACATTTTATATTCATCTCTATATGCTCATGAGACAGTGAGCTGTTATATTTTTGGTAGAGAATGTGTGCTGGATACTGCATCCAATAATTTATCACAAAAAACAGAAGCACGAGATTAATAATTGGCACAACCTGCTTCACCTTTCATCAAGATCATGCAATCGCCCATATCACTCTATTCCCTTGATATATTGAAATCTACTGATCTTCATTTTAAATGCATTAAATAATTAACACTCTGTGGCCCTCTATTGCACAAAGTTCCCAAGATTCACCAACTACATGAAGTAATTTTTCATCTCAATTCTAAATGGACTACTTCGTAAGTAGATCAACAGTGCATATTGTGCAACAAATGTGAGGTGCCCAGGCTTTGTCTTGGTTGCCAATTTTACATGCAAAATAGAGCTCATTGGCTTTCTTATTAAGAGGATTCATGCTACATCTTTGAGATTTGAGCATATACTTGCCACAAATATAATGGAAAATTGTGGCTGTTGCAACATTGGCCATTTTGCATATCATCAGACTGTGAAAATGAGAATAAAAACAGAAATGCTGGAAATTCTCCGCAGATCAGGAGGCATCTATGAAAAGAGAAAAAGAGTTAACATTCTAGGTTGAAGAGTTCTCAATCCATGTCAGTAGATTAACCCCAGTTCTGCATGCTCTACCTTTTTAACCAACCTCCTGTATAATCAAATATACTGCCCATCTTGCCTAGTACATACCATGCCTTCACAGGAATGAGTCTGCAAGTGCAAGTTGCAGAAGTTGTTAAAGTGCAAGCAGGGAAGATTATAACGTTGTTCTGCTAAGATTCTGGAAAAAATCCCCACCCTCCACTGGCGCTCTTGAGAACTCATAACATGGTACTGTGTAGAGTGAACCACCAAGGCAATGTACAAAAGCTGTCTTTGGCAGATAATAACGACAGGGTTGGGACAAGCATTACAGCCAATCAGCATTGAGATGTGGAGCTCGTGACCATTTCTTGAATGTGATAGTAGCGGCAAGCTTACCTTTCATATCCAATTGGACTGTATTGTAGTAGTTTCTTGTATTGCACTATTACTACTGCAACAAAAAATTAATTTCATGACATGTGAGTGATGACAAACTTGATTCTGACATGGGTATCTATTGCAGACTAAATGTGGGAAGAGGGCAAGGAGAGGGGAATCATGGCTGGAAAAAGACAAAGCAAAAGAGGAGGGAGCGAGAAACTCTAGAGAGACATTCTGTAATGACCAATAAATCAATTGTTTGGAATCAAATGACTTTGTTTGGTGGCTTAGGGCTGGGAACATCTGCACTCGTGCCACCCTCCTGCCCAGCACTCCTTCTCTGCCACCTGTCCCACACTCTTCCTGCGGTGCACCACCCACCATTCCCAACATCCTTTGCTTCCACCAGATTTATAAATATGCTCTCTGCTCCACGTTGACAAATACAGAATGTAGCTAAGATTTTTTACACAGTGCTTGTATATAGAAGTAGGGTAAAAATGCTCCAGGTTCACGGAACAACACGGGAGAGCCCAAGGAAATGTCTAGGTAGGATAAGTACCAGTAACTGTTTGGACTGCAGGTCTAAGAGCACTGCAACTTATCAGTGCTCTGGAAGGTAGCACTAAGTGGAATATCCATTATACACCACATCCAGTGGTCAAAAGGTTTTCTTTTCCCCCCATAAATCCCTGTTGACTCTGCTCAATCCTTTTATTATTTTCAGGTTATTCTCATGTTACATCCTTCACTATAGATTCAAGCAATTTTTCCTCTATCATTAGTCTAACAGGTCAGTTGTTCAATTTTCTCCCTCCCTCCCTCACTTAATTAGCTGACTTGCATACATTGTCCTCCAACCAGACATTCCAGAAATCTATAGAATTTTGGATAATGATAACGGCAAGATTTGTAATCTCTCTTGCCACTTCTTTCAAAGCTCCTGTATGTGGATTATCAGGTACTTGGGTTTCATAAGCTTTGTCTCACCAACTTAATTTTAATTTTTCTGGTAGTCATTTCCTTCAGTTCCCATTCTCATTTGAACCTGGTTCTTTGGTATTTCTTGAAGATTTTTCATGCCTTTAATCCCTGAAAACATACACAAAACAGTTACTTAACTTTTGTTTTAAGCTTCAATACAAATTATTCTGCCAAATTTTAAGGCCAAAGGCATTTGCTTTTTTGTTTTCTTTTTACACAGCTACAGCAGCTCTGATGGAGTGTTTCAATCTTTCTTGCCCGTTTACTCTCATATTGTATCTTGCCTTTATCAATTTCTTGATATTTTTTCCATCGAGTACTAATCCTCCCAATCCTCAGGCCTACAGTTATTTCTGGCAATTTTAAGCTCCTTCTTCTTTAGAGTTCTTGTCAGCCACAGATGGGGGCCATTTTTTCTGTTGGATATTTGTGTCTCAAAAAGGAAAATACCCTCCACCCCCTGCAATAAATTAATCCTTAATAGTTTAAATGCTTTCCATCCCAATCAATCGCAGGACTTTCTCTCCTTATGTTCATAGTTTGTTAAGATTTAATAGTCTTTAGGACTTAACTACGTTGCTTCCAAGCTCACTGTAAATTTCTACCTTATTATGGCCATTCTTCTCCATAGGCCCCTTTACAACAATTACAGTGAATTTTGGTTAATTGGAACATATCAGAATAATTGCCCCCAATAGAAGTTTCATGGAAATAGTTAAAAAGGTATAAAAAATACAAATTACCATTTAACTGAGTAACAAATTATGTATTTAAACAGTGGAAAACAAATTACAACACTACTGATATTACTAAAGTAACATAAAACTATTAGTTTGTAATGGTTATTGACAGAAGAATTCATCAAGTTTACGTAGGCATGCTCTTTTGATTGACCGTAAATTAACAAAAACAGATGACATTTCGTGCAGATTAATATTTCCTTCCTGCATGAAGTAGTGTCATAATCAAACAATAAATTTACTGGCATCTTGTATAGTCACTAACTCGTCAGTTGTGTGATCGCCATCACTATTCTCATCTTCATATTCCCTGCCTTGATGTTCTGACTTTCAACGACTGCATTCTCTAAATCTTCATTTTCATTGTAACATTCAAGGTGATACCTTTGAATTCTTAGTAGTTCCTAACTTGTTAAAGTAGTGAAGTTCCCAGCCACTTCCAGCATCTCCAAGCCTGAATGCTTGAAACCGCAGTGAGCAAAAGAGCTCTGAATTGTCTTGCTGCTTATTTCTCACCAACTATCAAACTGTAAAAGGTTAAGCCTTGCATTCACTTCTTTGGTTGTTGAAATGCCAATAGATGTTCAACAATTGCTTTGAAAATATGATTAACTAATTTTACCACAATACCATGCCTAAGTTTTTATTGCTTCTCATGTCAATTGGCTACACCAAGGATGTTTGTTGTATGGGCAGGCAGGAAGTTTCTCAAACATTCTACATTAGGATGTAGAATGTGTAGAACATTAGGGTGGTCTGCACGACTGTCAATGAGCAAAAGAATTCCACTGTAGTTCTGTATCCCAATTCATTAGCCGTTTCTTAAACATTTTCAGAAGTCATCCACACATTCTTAGTAGCACAGTGATCGATTGGTAAATCACCCATTCTTAGCCCCTTAAAGCACTGAGATTTAACACTTTTCCTGATAATCAACAATTTATTTTTATTAGTTTCTGACATATTTGAACAGTCTTCTTTGAACCTGATCCATTCTTTTCTTTGAATCTGATAGTATTGTGTGTTTGTCGCAAAACGAACCATCCAGCATGGCCTGTTTGTCGGTGTCATAGATATCAAATGCACAAAAGTTCTAAAGGAAGTCAGGAGTTTTGTAGATTTACACGTTTCTGCAATTACAGTATCAATACTACCTTTCTCACCATGTGCTTTCTTGAATTTAATGTGGTGCCTACATTTCCATTAAGACAACCATCTGTTGCTTTTAATCTTTGTGACCCAGCTTCTCAGCTAGGCTGACTTGTTTTTATAACATTGTGTACTGACACGCACACCCTTGGTTTGTATTAAATCTTTTTGTGGCATCTTAGTAAGGATCTCAAAAGTTTTTTTAAAAAAAAGTCAAAATAATAAAAAAACAAAATGATCAAAAATCACTCCTTTTTGAATCAGCATCCAGTGGCCCAAACATAACAAGCACATACAACTGACGTTAACTGTTTGCTCTAAGCACAGTGTAATGTCTAGCAGTTATACCAGTAACTGTCTCTTGTCCCAATTAAGCAGCATAGCGTCCCAAATATATGAAAGGAATCCTGGCTATTTTCTTGATTTGTTATTGTTAAGAAATGTTCAAAATAAGCAGCTGCTCCAATTAACCGGAAACCACTATTACTTAACTCATTCTCATAGCACCGAGCATTCCTAATTATCAATATCCTTGCATGTTGAGGTTACATCTTTGGTCAACCTTTAGCACATTTCAGTAAGAGTAATTAACTCATATCATTTACTTCCATATATGGTATTAGTTAATTTACTTGATCTTGAACACTATGAGCATTTTGTTCCAACAGCTCTATTTGCCATTTTAACATTTTTTATAACCATATAACAATCACAGCACGGAAACAGGCCATCTTGGCCCTCCTAGTCCGTGCCGAACTCACCTAGTCCCACCTACCCGCACTCAGCCCATAACCCTCCACTCCTTTCCTGTCCATATACCTATCCAATTTTACCTTAAATGACACAACTGAACTGGCCTCTACTACTTCTACAGGAAGCTCATTCCACACAGCTATCACTCTTTGAGTAAAGAAATACCCCCTCGTGTTTCCCTTAAACTTCTGCCCCCTAACTCTCAAATCATGTCCTCTAGTTTGAGTCTCCCCTACTCTCAATGGAAACAGCTTGTTCACGTCAACTCTATCTATCCCTCTCAAAATTTTAAATACCTCGATCAAATCCCCCCTCAACCTTCTACGCTCCAATGAATAGAGACCTAACTTGTTCAACCTTTCTCTGTAACTTAATTGCTGAAACCCAGGTAACATCCTAGTAAATCGTCTCTGCACTCTCTCTAATTTATTGATATCTTTCCTATAATTCGGTGACCAGAACTGCACACAATATTCCAAATTTGGCCTTACCAATGCCTTGTACAACTTTAGCATTACATCCCAACTTCTGTACTCAATGCTTTGATTTATAAAGGCCAGCGTTCCAAAAGCCCTCTTCACCACCCTATCTACATGAGACTCCACTTTCAGGGAACTATGCACAGTTATTCCTAGATCTCTCTATTCCTCTGCATTCCTCAATGCCCTACCATTTACTCTGTATGTTCTATTTGGATTATTCCTGCCAAAATGTAGAACCTCACACTTCTCAGCATTAAACTCCATCTGCCAACGTTCAGCCCATTCTTCTAACCGGCATAAATCTCCCTGCAAGCTTTGAAAATCCACCTCATTATCCACAACACCTCCTACCTTAGTATCATCGGCACTTTCTGTACTTTGACCCCATTTCATGTTGACCGTCTATTTATTTCACTTACTACTTTTCTAACCTGCACTTTCCTGTCTGATTTACTTTGGAATTCAGAAGCACAGTATAAAACACTTGTACTAATTCTTACTGAGGTAAAATCTCCCCTAATTTTCACGTCCCAGAAAAAAAAGTTGTGGATTCCCATCAACTGAGGACAAGGTTGTCTAAATTACTCTCAAGGCTCAGAAATCTATATCCCTCCCTCCTGGACCATTTTATCACCTATATATTCATTGATTCCATCTACTCATTACTGGTTATGAAATATAATTTTAATTCATTTCTAACGCTTGGTAATTTGGTAAATTTATTTTTCATACACATCGTTTCATATGTTGTTTTCTAGAATATATTCTGAACATATACCAGGTATGAAAAAGCTTTTTCATGAAACCCAAAACACTGTGTTATAATCAGAAAGTAAAACGAAAATGCCGGCAACACTGGACAGTGTCTGTGAAGGACGAAACTAATTTCTTTTCTCCGCAGAAGCTGCTTGAGTAGTTAGACATTACAAGTTACTACTTAAACTCAACTTGTTCTTTTATGTTAAGCTTGAATTTACAGAATCCTACTTCTATTTTATAACGTCCGAGATAATACGTAATACTTATTATTACACAAAATAAAACGCGTGTCATTTACAAGTGTTTTATACTGCGCACACTTGGAAATGGCTGCCCCAAGGCGTACTGTGCACCTGCTGTACGAAAGGATATTGCACCTTGTGCCACGTTAACTTACGTCCAAAAAAAAAGCTGGGCTTACAACGGTCACTTGTCGCAAAGTTGTCCTCGGGAGAGAACAGCAGGTGGTGGCCAGGTAGTCTGCATCTGTTGAAAAACCCATGTACATTCACCACGCAGAGTTTAATTCGAACGCCCCTGACAGAACTAAGCCCAACATCAACCTGCTTGTACTAAACTACAGCTGGTGTCGAGGAACTTGCGAGGCTTGCCGAGCAGGGCGCGGGTCCATTTTATTGTTCACGCCTCCGTCGGCCGGTAGCCGGAATAAACAATGATGGCCACACAACACAACACGGAGCGCAGCCGGGTGGAACCTAGGCTCTGCCAGACAGGGGAGAGTGCGCGACCCCCGAGCCTGGCTTGGTTGGTTGTCCCCGTGCGGGACGGTAATTGCTGTGGGGACAGTTTGCCTATCGGGGCCGGCCGCGGCCGCGGCCGCGCCTCAGGATCCCCTCACACGCTCATCTACGTAACATAACGGGCATCACAGCGGGGCAAAATCCGGGCCCTTGGACGTGTAAACATACGTCAAGGCCGATTGGCTCAGATCCATCAGGGGCTCGCGTCAACAGCACTAACCTTCCACCCCATTGGTAAACGTAAGAGAGGGCACATTTCCTTTTTATTTCACTCTCCTGCATTTGAAAACCGAAAGATAAAAATCATTCTGAAGCTCCGGAGCCAGAAATGGAAAGAAGCGAAAGCCCTCTCCGCGGCCGGCCGGCGGACAGAGCCGTTAAAAGCGCGAGCCTTGACGTTTGAAATAATTTCCTCGGGGCCCGTTTTCTGCGTTCGCGGCCGCGTGCTCGGGTGGGGGAGGTGGACGTCCAATCCGGAGGCCTCATAGAAAAATGCAAATCAGAGTCGCTGACGTGAGTCATTGAGCACGTAAACGCGGAATCGGGGTCGCGCACGCACGGCGTGGCGCGCGTTGTAGGGGGACAAGAGGAGGAGAGGAGCGGCGAGAACGCGCGGGGGAAGCCGGGGCTCCAACTTCTGGTGAGAGAGAAATAACACAAAGGAGTGAGTGAGTGAGGACAGGCGGCGAGCGAGGAGATTATCACAACTATAAAACACGCGTGAAGCGCCGCTGGGGAAAAAGACTAATAAACTGCTTGAAAAATAAAAAAATAAACCATTTTTTTAAATTAACGATATCTAAAAAGGCACGAGCGAAAGAAGAGTGTGGAAAAAAAAACAATTTATTTTTTTTTGGTTTTTTTTTAAAAAAAGGAACACCAACAAAGTAAGTACAGAGAGAAAGTGTGTGAGAGTCGGCGGTTGGGTCGAGTTAGAGGAAATTTGACTGTAAATAAACATGAAAGGACGGGGAGGAGGAGGTGGGGGCAGGCGGTCAGCGAGATTACTAACTACCACTACTGGAGAGAGTGCGTTGCCGCTGGCAAAAGCAGCCATTAACATTTCATTAATAGAGCTGTGCTGTCCTCATAGCCAGCAGTGAGTTTGCTGTCCCTCTCTTGTAATAATTGAGTATCGGTGTACCGTCCTGTTCTGTGTGCTCTGATTGTGGGGTTAGTTTAAGTTTCTCTCTCTCTCTCTCTCGCTGTGTATGTGTGTGTGGTTTGGGCGCTCGTGGTTCCCACAGGTCACCGGAGTGGACTCGAATGGTTTGAGCTAGTTTCTCTCTCTGTTTCTTTTACTCACTCACACACACACACACTCACATTCACATACACACACTCACACACTTACACGCACATACACAGCTGCCGCCGCTGAGGGTCGAGGGGTGGGGGTAGCACTGGCCACCGAGAGGGCTGTGAGGGCCACAGACTTGTGAGATAATGGAGCTTGGCAGCGCTGCGATAAGGATGGAAGAGCCTTTAAAATATTTATTTTTGAGCAGGGTTGAACTGTTTTAACTTTCAGCTCAAACAGCGTGTTTAATGTTTCCGTTACTGTTTCCTTTGCCAGTCGTATTTGAGTAACACCCACCAAAAGGCTGAGATTAAAAAGGCGCTTCTCTTTGTGGTCGGTTTCAGTCCTGGTTAGTTGTTCTCTTGGACCAGCCAGTGATTTTTGTCTGATGAAGAATGTGGTCTGAAAGAAGACCTCGGGTCTTTAGAATCGAGTGTGTTTTTGGTAAGCTGGGCTTTATAGACACTTTGCGCTACTGTAAAGCCCAAGCTATGCGTGAAACTGTAGATCTAGATCTACTTTTTCATTCATTCATTTGCACTGTTCAAAATAAGTGGATTGTTTCTTTTAAAATTGTTAAGTGTGCGCATGTGACTGTATATTTCAAAACTGAGTTCAAGAGAAAACTGAAAACACGTGCAATTGTGAAAACGTAAGGAGTAAAAAAAATCAAGGTGAAGGGGGCAATAGGGAATGTAAGGGGAGGGGTAGATCCCACACGGCACTCGAGCACTGGCATAACATTTCACCATCATCAAGGCTTAATCATCCATGTTTGTCGTTGTCTTCGGCGGCAAGGACACACACACATTCACACATTGTAAACCTCTTTGTTCGGGGCGGGAGGGGGGCAAAACATGCGTGCACACTTTTTAAAATAAAAAAAACTTGCAGGTTAGCTTTCAGATTTCTTTAACCCACTGTATATTAAATGAATTATAAAACTATTCCCATGCATTTCTCAGTAAACTAACTTTTTTTCCATGAGGAGGATGGGAGCTCTCCAGTCGTTTGTTTGGTCAGCGTTTTCTCTCTGGACAGCCTGTACACAAAGAATCGCTCTTAACCTAAGATGGCAGCTTAATTTGACTCCGGTCATTGACAGTAATTATAAGAAAGACTCAAGCTATCCCGTCCTTTGGCTCCGTCAAGCCCCCACCATCCTGCTGGATTTAAGACTGCATGTGATTTTTTTAGGGTTGCGGCGTCGCCTTTCTTTTAGTGGTGCAATGATTAGTGGGGTTTTTTAAACCTTTGTTTTAAGAAAGTGACTTTGAACTGGAAATAATCTGATAATGTATTGAATGAGTGGCATTCTTGGAGAAATCTACCTGCTCAGCTGGCTACCGTGGAAGGCTGTAGGTGCTTGGCTTCTACCTATGGAAGTTGAAAATATTGTAATGTACGATCTGTGTTTATGAAATTGAAGTGCACATTTGGCTTTATTTGTGATGTTGGGGCAGTTAAATTTGACCAAGTGGTAGTTATTTGACAACTGAATGGATCCATGCCTATAAAGAATTAAGTTTGAGCAGCTAAGTTTTGGTGGTGGATAATCATTCTTTAGTGAAATGGAATATTTGTTTTTTTTATTATTTTTAGAAAACTTCATTTGAAGTTTTTTAGACCATATCTGCATTTAAGATCTTGCTCATCTCTTGTCAGGTGTCCTAAATTATAATTTATAGTGTGATCATGAATTATATTAAGTTATCTGCATATAATTCTTTAAATGTTAGATATACTACAGATTTGGAAAGAGTTATATTCAATTTTTGATAAATCATGGAACATTGTTAGAATAATTTACAGTAGGCTGATTTAGATTATTAATACATAATACAAAATATTAAACTTTTTAAAGCTTTGTTTAAATTAGTTTATGGATTGAATAAATAACTGACACTGACATTTGCAGTGTGACTCAACTTTTTACAACGTTCCTTAGTGTTTTTAAATTAAGTGAACAATGTTCATAATGCATCGGTAATCTGCAGTAGAATTTCGGTTTTCAGTCATCTCGTGTGGTCTATTAGTTTGAGAGCTTTAAGATAATTTTTGTTGGATGCATATCAACTATGTTTAAACAGGAAAATTTGGAAGTGTATTTTTAAGATATGAATTTAATAAACATTTTCCTGTGACACTTTGGCATACCTATGCTACAGTTTAATATTTTCCATGCTAGTTATCTAAATTAAGCATCATACAATTGTTGCCCTACTGCAAGAGATTTGATTCCACTTTGTTTTTATTCCTTGTAAGATCCTTGTAATCCAATGTACAAAATATGAAATGGAATAACCTTTCCTAAATACTTGAGCTGTTTCCATTCGGAGGTAACTAAACTGAAGTTCAGATATCCAAACAATAGAAAAAAATTTGGTTTAAGGAGGTTTAATTGTGTATAGTAATGGGTTATATTTGGGTTGAATTCATTTACTTGGATTGAATGTGACATTTTTAACTAGTTTATGACTTACAAGTTATGATTCCTCAACTAATCTTCATCACTCAAAGCATCAGTACTCAAATAAGGGATTCCTTTATGCATCTCTGTACTAGGTGAATCAATGATTTTTCCCCCCACTATCTTACACTATTAGTTAACTTACCCCGAATTGTTTTCCTTTTTAATGATGAGAATGCCTTTTCCTGTCATGAGGTGCCCCTGAGCTTTAAACAGCAGTGAAGTACTTGTTTCTTGTACAGCCAATGATGCAATATAGGATGTGTCATTTTGTGCACAGCAAGCTCCTACAAATAGTTGTCATAAACAGTAAATCTGTTTTTGTGCAGTTGATTTGAGAGAATAATTTACCTATTGCTCTTTGCAATAGTCCTAAGGGGTACTTCAGTTTATGAACTCATGGAGCCCTGGTTTAATCTCATATGAACAAGCCAGTCTTCAACATTGCACCCTTACTTTAATTCTGATAGACTTCAGTGGTGTTGAGGTTTTAGTCTCCGAACTAGGGCAGATGCACAACCTCCTGAGGTGTTTGTTATTATGACTAATGCTTCACATATAGAATGGTTAAGCTGTTGATGTAAAAGAGCTAGATGTGATCCTTGTCCTTCTCCACCAATCAATCTACTCCTGTTTGATCTCCACTTCAAGGCTGCATAGGTGAAGTAAGAAGAAGCTCTATGAACAGAAAAGGCAGGAAAGAATACATTGAGAGACTGACTGAAACATTGTTGAAAGGGGCTAGTGAAATGTTGGCATTTCTGATCTGTTGCTTAATTGTAAATTTTATGTTAAAAGGCCTTCTAAATGGAGTATAAAGCAACTTTATGAATAGCTGTACAGATTTAAGGTTTGTTTTTGAACTACATAAAATTGTGACATTTTTGTGTACTTGTTGACTATCAATCAGTTAAATTGAAATGCAGAAACGAAAAACTGTTACTGGAATATATTAAGTAAAGGTGCTGGGGAAGTTCTTTATTGTCTTTGATTTTAAGCTTTAATGTAAGTTATTGGCAATGTGTATTCTGAAGTGTTTAAGTAGAAATAGTGAATAATTAGGATTTTGATTTTATCCAGTAAGATTTGCTGTGCTAATCTGGAAGGGGTTAACTTCATGTCTATTTATTTCACAAACAAGGCCATAAAGGCCAATGAACCTGTGTTGTCTCTAGGTCCTGATTCCAATTTCCCCACTTATCTTTAACCTATTCTCACTTGCATGCACATCAACTCCCACTGATTCTCCTGATACTTGACTTGCAAAGTGGTCATTTACAGTAGCCAATGAACTTGCCTACCAGTATGTCTTTGGTATTTGGGAAAAACCTGAGATGTGTGTGAATCCATCTTGTAGTAGGAACTCAGACCCGCACTGACAAAACTGTCAAGATTAAGCCTAGGTCACGAGAGATCCATGGCAGCAGTTCTAGCCCCAGTACCATCCATGCACTAGTATCCAGATGTTCTCTAATTCTAACATTTGCTATGAACCTTTAGAGCTTTTAATAATTAAAACTATCTATACTTCACAGAAAATTATGTGCTGTTATTCTATATCTCTTGATTTCTACATTTATAATCAATGTATTGCTTTATGAAGTTGAGATAAAATGTTTATCAATATAATTAGCAATGTTTTACCTTTTCCTTGACCACTATATGGTCTTTTCGTTAGGCAATATTTCCTTGAAAGAAAGGACACAGAAATAGAAAATTTCAGTTAAAGATATTTGGTCTCTAAACATACAAGACTTTTTTTGTTGGATTTGCTATCCATTTATGCATAGTAATAATATCTGTTGTATTGCAATTAAACAGTTCAGCATTCTGAAACAACTATTGCAGCATTTTAATTGAGTCGGTGAGGAAGGCAAACACAATGTTAGCATTGATTTCAAGAGGACTAGAATATAAAAGCAAGGATTTAATGTTGAGGCTTAAAAGGCACTGGTGAGGCCTCACTTGGACTCTTGTGAGCATATTAGAGCCCCTTATTTAAGAAAGGATCTGCTGACATTGGAGAGGTTCAGAGGAGGTTCATGAGGATGATTCTGAGATTGAAAGGCTTAGTGTATGAGGAGCAATTGATGGCTCTGGTTCTTTGCTTGTGGAATTTAGAGAGATTTAAAAACCTATCAAATGTTGAAAGGCCTAGATATAGGATATGGAGAGGATGTTTCCTAATGGGGGTGAGACTCTCGGACCAGAGGGCACAGTCTCAGTAGAGGGACTTACATTTAGAATGAAGATGAGGAATTTCTTTAGTCAGAGAGGTGAATCTGTGGGATTTGTTGCCACAGGCAGCAGTGGAGGCCAAGTCATTGGGTGTGTTTAAGGCAGAAGTTGATAGGTTCTTGATTAAAGAGAATGTGAAAGGTTATGGGGATTAGACAGAGGAATGGGGTTAAGAGGGAAATTGATCAGCCATGATGAAATGGTGGAGCAGACTCAATGGATTGAATGGCCTTATTCTGCTCCTATGTCTTATGGGCTTTATGTTTCTGTCCATTAGACTAACTGCATATTGTATCTTCGCATCAGTCTTTGTGTGTGTATACTAAGTTCAGCATCTTGATGCCAATGGCTGTTAATGATTTTCCTAGATTTGTTCTAGATATTTGCTTTGTGTATCTTAGTGTTTCGAAGAAAATTCTAAAACTTGGGGAAAATGAAAATGAGATAACAAATAGAGTTTCTTAAAAACTTACATTCATTCATGTCTCTGCCTTTTGCAGTCCACCTCCAATAAAGAAAATGACTGTCATTATACATTTCTCCATCCAAGTAAAGTTAGTTCAGAGAATGTGGCAAATGCAATATTAGCATTCAGTTCAAGAGGCCTAGAATATAAAAGAAAGGATTTTCAAGTCATTGACCAGACAGTTTTGGGCCCTATATCCAAGAAATGGTGTATTGACATTGGAGAGGGTCCAGAAGAATTTTACAAGAAATAACCTAAAATGAAAGGATTAATGTGTGAGGTGTATTTGCTAGCTCGCAGCAGTTTAGAAGAATGAGGAGGAGTTCCATTGAAAAATGTCGATTACTGAAACACCTAGATAGAGTGGATATGGAGAGGATGTTTCCAGTTGTGGCAGAGCCTAGGGCCAGAGGGCACAGACTCAGAATATGAGGATGTCCCTTTAGAACGGAAAAGAGAAGGAATTTCTTTAGTTAGAGGGTGGTGAATCTCTGGAATTGCTACAGATGCTGTGTAGGTTGATTGATTAGGTAGGCTTAAGGGCTCCTGAACAGTAAGGTCATCAAAGATTATGGGGAAAAGGCAGGAAAATGGGATTGTGGGGGAAAATAAATCATGATAGAATGATGGAGCAGATTTGGAAGGCCAAATAGCCTATTTCTTCTATGTTTTATGGCAAGTAACACATCCTGACTTTACTAGCCCTTGCACTGTTACTTGGTTCAAGTTAGGAGTTTGATGATATATTAGGTGTTACCAGGATAAATGCTGCTCTAATTATACTTGAAAAGGCCAATGTCATTCTGACCAAGTTGTGTGATATCTCATCCTTCAATTTAAGTATTCATACCCTCTGCCACTGATGTACTGTGGCTGCAGTGAGTGCCTTCTGCAAGATGCATAACTGTAACTCGATAAGTTTTTTTCTGTGCTTTCCCAGGTTTGTGATCACTACTGGGTAGGATGACATGTCAGTAAGAAACATGGAACATACATTGTTTCATTGTCATGGAACCAGGATCAGAATTTTTGAAAGTCCAACCTAGATCCATGAATATGCTCCTTCAAGAGGTGACTTGCCACCTTTCTTGAAAACTCTTTGCCGTTTCTCCCATCCTTGAATCCTTTAATTGAGCTGAGGGCACCTGGGCTTAAACAAGTGCTTATTGCATGCTGTTTAATGTTACTGCTGTTGGTTTTAATCCCACAGGTGCAATTTTGTTGTCTGGTGAATTAAGTTCTGATCATGGAAGAATTGTCTTACCTTGCACAATGTTCAAATGAAGCTTAACCAACTTTCACAATTTTGATTGATCCCTCGTATTGAATCTGACTGTATGCACTTCAAGTCCTTTAAAATGAATCTCGGGCCTTACCAAATCTACAACCTTATTTTTGTGTTCACCTCTCAATATTTTGACACTTAGTCCAATTTATACATAATTGTAGCTTACTCTGGATAATTACAATTTTTCTCAAAACTCCAGAAGCACATCTCATAAAGAATTTTGCTGAACCCATTTCAATACAATGTTAATATTAAATCCTTTTGCAAAGTCACTACATACTGTTTTTCAGCCAATTTCTCCCTTTACATTTTGCTCCATTTTTTTGTTTGCACTTCTAACTGTTCCAACTTTTGTTTGCACTTTTACAGTCTCTGCCATAGAACCGTAGAACAGTACAGCACAGAAACAGGCCTTTTGGCCCTTGTAGGTTGTGCTGAACCATTTTTCAGCCTAGTCCCACTGACCTGCACCTGGACCATATCCCCCCATACACTTCTCATCCACGTACCTGTCCAAGATTTTCTTAAATATTAAAAGTGAGCCCGCATTTACCACTTCTTCTGGCAGCTCATTCCACACTCCCACCACTCTGTGTGAAGAAGCCCCCCCCCCCCCCAATGTTCCCTATAGAACCAAGACTTTCTAAATTCCAAGTTATGGATTTCCTATTCCTTCTGTAGCACTTTATTGAGAATCAGTTGTGGCTTATTTGTGGACATTATTGTCACTAAATTCAATTTGACCTCTAGAGATGTGAGCAAAAATATTAATAAATATATAGGTTGGGGATGTGGACTTTTAACTGAGATGTGAAACAATCTACTTTCTCAGATGGATGTAAATGATCCCCAAGGCACTATATCGAAGAGCAGGAAGTTGTCCTCTGTATCCTAGCCAATAATTATCCCTCAATCAACATCACTAAAATAGATTGTCTTGTCATTATCACATTGCTGTTTGCTGGAGCTTGCTGTTCACACATTAGTTGTTGTGTTTCCTTGATTACAACAATGATTGTGCTTCATTGGCAATACAATGCTTTGGGTGTTCTGTGGTTGTGAAAGGTGCTGTATAAATTGAACACATTCTTTATTTTCTGAACCTACCTGTTCTTAGTTACTGCCCTTAATCATTTTGCTTCCACTTTCTACTATTGATTTTTTTCAGAACTCGTGCACTTGATGATTTTGGTTTAGGTATACATTGAGTGTAAATTGCTTTGTAGAAATTAAAACGGAGTTGGGTATTTTGGATATTATTTGCAATTCTTTTTTATTGGTATAAGTCTGAATCGACCAGAATCAGGTTTATTGTCACTGATTATGATGTGAAAATTGTTTTGTAGCTGTAGTACAGTCCAAGGACAAAGCTACAAATTACAAAGGATAAAAAGAATAAAGCATTAGTGTTCATGTCTTTATGGATTGTTCAAATATCTGAAGGTGGAAGATTTCTACAATGTTATTCTAGTATCAGTGCATTAAGTGTATTGTTTTTAGTTTTTTGGTACACTTGTCTTCAGTTTGGTTTTGAAATACTATATAAAATAATTCAATATTAGTGCTCTCTGGGATTCCTTGTGTTCCTAAAGTTAGTGTTGGTTTTTAATAGGTAGGTAAAATTGGGTAGCTGTTGGCATCTTGTCTCAATTACATCTTGTCTGACACTAGGAATAGGAGGAGGGTATTTATCCCTTATTCCTTTCTACTCAGCCTATCAATGAACAGATTGTTGATCTGTGATGTAACTGTCAGCATTCTGATTTTTAAAGTTTCTAAGTTTGTACAGTGCCGATTTTTTTTTAAAAAGTATTCACCCCCTTTGGAAGTTTTCATGTTTTATTATTTTACGACATCAAATCACAGGTGATTTAATTTGGCTTTTTTGACACTGATGAACAGAAAAAGACGCTTCTGTGTCAAAGTGAAAACAGAGTTAAAACAAAGTAATTCGTTGCATACTATTCAACCCCCCCCCCCCCCCCCCCAAGATGACACACCAAATCATCACTGGTGCAGCCAATTGGTTTTAGAAGTCACATTACGTAAATGGAGCTTTGGAGCTTGTGTGCAGTCAAGGTGTTTCAATTGAATTTTTGTAAAAATACACCTGTATCTGGAAGGTCCAATGGCTGATGAGTCAGTATTCTGGCAAAAACTACACCATGAAGACAAAAGAACACTCCAGGCAATACCACAAAGGTTATTGACAAGTACAAGTCAGGAGATGGATACCAGAAAATTTCCAAGTCACTGACTATTCCTTGGAGTACAGTTAAGTCAATAATCAAGACATATAAATCTTTCTAGAGCAGGCCATCCTCAAAACCTGAATGACTGTGTGAGAAGGGCACTAATGCGGGAGGCCACCAAGGGACCTACGACAACTCTGGAGGAGTTGCAAGCTTCAGTGGCTGAGATGGGAGAGGCTGTGCATACAACTGTTGCCTGGGTGCTTCACCAGTCTCAGCTTTATGGGACAGTGGCAAAGAGAAAGCCACACTTTGGAGAAAAAAAATTCAAATGAAATTTCAGCTATGTGAGAGACTGAAGTCAGCTAGAAGAAGGTTTGATGCTCTGATAAAACCAAAATTGAGTTTTTTGCCATCAGGCTCAACACTGTCTGGCATAAGCCAAACCACACATCATCAAAAACACACTATCCCTGCTGTGAAACGTGGTGATGGCTGCATCATGCTGTGGGGATGCTTTACTGCAGCAGGCCCTGGAAGGCTAGTGCAGGTAGAGGGTAAAATGAATGCAGCAAAATACAGGG
Source organism: Hypanus sabinus (assembly GCF_030144855.1). NCBI lineage: Eukaryota > Metazoa > Chordata > Chondrichthyes > Myliobatiformes > Dasyatidae > Hypanus > Hypanus sabinus. The sequence continues at coordinate 173,915,393 of NC_082706.1, forward strand.
ACATCCTGGAGGATAACCTGACGCAGCCTGCAAGAGAACTGCAACTTGGGAGGAGATTGGTTTTCCAGCAACACAATGACCTCAAGCATAAAGCCAAAGCTACTCAGGAATGGCTTAAAAACAACAATGTTAATGTCCTGGAGTGACCCAGTTAGAGTCCAGACCTCAATCCAATTGAGAATTTGGCTGGACTTGGAAAAAGGCTGTTCACTCACGATTTCCATGCAATCAGACAGAGCCCGAGCAGCTTTGTAAAGAAGAATGGGGAAAAATTTCAATGTTCAGATGTACAAAGCTGATAGAGACCTATCCACACAGACTTGAGGCTGCAATTGCTGCCAAAGGTGCATCTACTAAATAATGACTTGAAGGGAGTGAATACTTATGCAATCAATTCTTTGTTTTAAATTTGTAATTAATTTTGATCATGATGTAGAGATCTATTTCACTTTGACATGAGTCTTTTTCTGTTGATCAGTGTCAAAAAAGCCAAATTAAATCCACTGTGATTCAATGTTGTAAAACAATAAAACATAAAAACTTCCAAGGGGGTGAACATTTTTTTTATATTAGCTTTGTAATGTCACTGTCTGCAGGCATACTCAATAAATCCATAGCATAATAACTATAACAGAAAGAATGTAAGATCTTGGGTGTTCAGTGAGTCTGCAAAAGGCAAACTGTGCTCATGCATAAAGAAATAATAAATAAATAAACAATTTATATCGAGAATACGAGATGAAAAGCCCTTGAAAGTGAGTATGTAGGTTGTGGGAACATTTCAGTGATGGAGCAAGGGAAGTTGTGTTATCCCTTTAGTTCAAGAGCCTGATGACTGAGGGGTAGTAACTGTTCCTGAACCTGGTAGTGAGCTCTGAGACTCCTGTACCACCATCCTGATGGCAGCAGAGACAAGAGAGCATGGCCTGGATGGTGGGGGTCCCTGATGATGGTTGCTACTTTCCTGTGACAGAGTTTTGTGCAGATGTGTTTGATGGTAGGGAGGTATTTACCCGTGAAGGACTGGGCTGCTTTTTGTTGGATTTTCCATTCAAGGGCACAGCTGTTTCCATGCCATGATGTAATGTAGCCATTCAATATACTCTCCACTACTCATCTACAGATATTTGTCAAAGTTTTAGATGCCATGCCAAATCTTTGGAAACTCTTAAGAAGTAAAGGTTTTCATGTGCTGGACCCAGGACAGGTCCTCTAATATAACACCAAGGAATTTAAAGTTGCTGTCCTTCTCCCCCTCTGATGAGGACTAGCTCATGGACCTCTAGATTCCTTCTGAAGTCTATAGTAAGCTTCTTGGTCTTGGTGAAATTAAGTAAACAATTGTTGTTATGGCACCACTCAGCCAGATTTTCAATTTCCTTTCTATATGCTGATTCATCACCACGTTTCATTTGGCCTGTGACACTGGTGTTCATCAGCAAACTTGAATAAGGCATTGGAGCTGTGCTTAGACCACAATTGTAAGTGTAAAGCAAGTAGAACAGGGGGCTAAGTGCACAGTCTTGTGCAGCTGTGTTGTTGGAGATTGTGGAGGGGATGTTACCGATCTGAACTGACTGGGATCTGCAAGTGAGGAAATCAAGGATCTGATTAGACAAGGAGGTACTGAGGTCCAGATCTTGAAGCTTATTAATTAGGTTTGAGGGGATGATGGTATTGAATGTTGAGCCGTAGTTGATAAAGAGCATCCTGATGTATGCACCTTTGCTGTGCAGATATTGCAACGTTGAGTGAAAAGCTAATAAGATGGCAGCTGCTGTGGACCTGTTGCTCTGGTAGGCAAATTGAAGTGGATCCAAGCTGTTTCTCAGGCGGGAGTGATAAGTTTCATTTTAACCTCTCAAAAAATCTCCATCACAGTGGATGCAATTGTTACTGGATATTAGTCATTGAGACAGGTCACCATGTTCTTGGACATTAGTATGATTGAAGCCTGCTTGAAGCAGCTGGGTACCTCAGACTGCCAAAGCCAGAGGTTAAAGATCTCGATGAACATTCCAGCCAGTTGATCAGTACAGGTCTTTAGTACTTGGCCAGCATTAAAATTATCAATGAACCCAACATCAGTTGGCTTATGGGAAAGAAATTTTCTAACTGTATTTGGAGCTCCATTGTACCACCTGGTGTGAATATTGTGTGAATGTTTTGTAGCTTACTCTCATGAAATCGGTTTGAAACATAACCAATCTCTGTGAAAGTCTAGGTTTATAACATCTATAGACTGTCACCTATCCTTCCTTTTAATCATCTTTTCAAACTTCAGTTAGTAAGGAATGACCAACATTATAAATTCATGTTGGCTCTAATTAACTATCAAGATGTATGGTGATGCTATATTACCGAACCTTAATGATGTTTTCCTTCTCATCTTTCCTAACAGTGAAATTTCTAATCTGAATTAACTGGTTATATTGAATCAAGAGAATTTTGGGAACTTGTATTTGCAAAGTTCTTACCCCCTGTAAAGTGCTGGGATGAAAATCTGTCCCAAGAACAGCTATTCTTTAGCACTTTTGTTTACTTAATTTTGATGAATCACTGTTCTTATTTCAACATTTTTTCAAAGTCCGTAGTGCTATCCTCTCCCTTTCCTGTAAATGATGATGCAAAGTAATTATTCAACACTTATTTCCTTATTTCATTTACAATATTATTAATCCTTTATTAAAGGTCCTTTCCTCTGGTGAACATTTTTGCTTTTGAGTTTTGTAAGTTTTTTCATTTTTGTAATCATTGGTCATCATTTTAGTTCCTTTTTTATATTTTTCATAATCATCAGTGTCCTGTTTTTGCATTGTTTTCTCTCATGTTTAACCTTTTCAATTATGCCATGTAGAACACGTCACTTTTGCCAAAAACTGCTTCTGCATTGACCCTGTTGTTTCTGTCTACTGGCAAATATGCTAGCTTCTAGCCTATGAAGTTGGCCACACCTAAATATTGAATCTTTGTAAAGATTTTGAGATTATTTTGAATAAACATATTGTCTCTATTAGAGAAACATTGTGTACTATTATGTGTAAACAAAATATGGTTCATTGCAATACAAAATCTAATGTGACTAGTTCTCTTGCAGATTCTGGAACATGTTGCAAAAACCTGCAATCACTGACACCTGAACTGCATCGTTTTTCAGAGAAGTTGGTCTGATTATTTTGATTAATAAACTACCCTTGTCTTGCATTTGTCTAATTTCTGAATCCAGTCTGCCAGTTCACATGTACCATGGAGGGATAAGTACAGCTACTAGGTATTCTAAACAAAGTATGATGGTCTGTCTGCTAATTTGGCCCATGAAGTCTTCCTGTATATTTTTAAAAATCTGTCATTTCAGAAGTCATTAGAGCCTTCATAACCAATGCTTCCCTTTCTCCCACCCCTCCCCAGCCATTTGTCTTTTTTCCTGTGGGTGTTATAATCTGGGATGTTTTGGTTTTGATCTTCAGTTTGCTACCAGGTCTCAGATGGCTACTAGGATGCTGCCTCAGTTGAATTTATACTTGCAAGCCAATCAGTTTGTTCTTTGCACTTTGTGTAATGAATACTTATTTGGTGCACAGTCTCTATTTGGTCTGTTCTAGTTACTTACTCTGATATGTTCTCTCACTGGTTTTGTTCCTTTCCATCTTTGAAGCTTTTCCTCAAATTGCTGCTGGAATATACTTTCAGAAAATGAGCATACTCCCCCCCCCCCCCCCCCATTGCTTTGCTCCCCCATCATTTTCCAGTGTTCCATTGCTTCTCTTTTACTTTTTGCACGTCTGAAAAAACTGTTAGTATTCTCTTCTATATTATTGCTTAGCATACCTTCAAATTTCATCTTTTCTCTTCTTATGGATTTGTTTAGGCATGTTATGTTGATTTTTAAGATTCCCTGTTGTCTACTTCCCACAAATTTTTGCTATGTTGTATGCCCTCTCTTTTGCTTTAGTGCTGTCTTAGACTTGCCTCGTCACGATGGATGCCTCATCCATGTCCATAATACTTCTTTTTTTTAGAATGTATTTATCCTGTGCCTTCTAAATTCCCCCTAGAAACTCCAATCATTGCTGTTCTTGCCATCATCTCAAATAGTTTCTCCTTCCAGTCAACTTTGGCTAGCTCCTCTCACACCTCTGAAAGTCAGATATATTAGCATTACAGTGGAATAATGGGGAATTAATCTTCTCAAACTACAGGGTGAATTCTATCATATTATGATCACTGACTCCTAAGGGCTCTTTTACCCTAACCTCCCTTATCAAAACTGACTCATTTCACAACACCCTATCCAGAATTGCATTTTCTGCTAGTGGGCTCAACCACAAGCTGCTCTGAAAAGCCATCTCATATGCATTCTACAAATTTCCTGTCTTGGGATCATGCACTGGCTGGATTTTTCCAATCTATCTGCATATTGAAATCCCCCATGACATTAAAACATTGTCCTTATTGTATGTTTTTTCTATCTGCCTGTCCTTTTGTGTATCCTTGGATGTTAAGCTCTCAACAATGATCTTTCAGCCATGACTCAGTGATGGCCGCAAACTCATACTTGCCGATCTCTAATTCCACTATAGTATCATATACGTACCTTAATTTTGTACAAATATAACATTCTCAGTCCTGTGTATTCCCTTTTTGGTTTTACACCCATGTTACACTCATCCCTGACTAATATTTTGCCCTATCATCTGCTTGCCCTTTCTCAGTCTTTGATTTGTCAAATAAGCTTCCAAATATCTGATTTTAAGATTAATATTAATCAAACCAGGAAGCAGTGGAACACTGGGACAAGTTTTAATGGCTGGCAGCTTTAAATGTTTGTTGTCCTGTTTCCTGTTTGGCCAAATAACTAGCTGATGAGTAAGCAGATTGAGTTAGCAGTTAATAAACTTGTATACTTTTTAATTATTTGTCTCCACATTATTGGGTGGTGGTCTAAAGTAAGAATTGGCATTTTATGAATTGACTCAATTTGGGTGTCAGAACATAATCACTTCCTTGATTTTACTTGGATGAAAAATTGTGTGCCTAGCTATGTGAAAACCTGGCATGAAGCAGCGGGAATATATAGAATAGCTTAATTGATAATAGAATCCTAAAATGGGAATACTCAGTAATATAAGCTGCAGCTCTGGGAGAAGAAAAAGTTAAAGTTTTAGGCTGAAAACTTTTTGACAGAACTGAATGGCTTAATTGATGTTCACTCCTATTACAGCTGAAGATCCATTGCAAATTTCAGTAGTTACTGATGTTTGCTGTATATCTGTTTTTTTTTTAAAAAGATAATTATGCTATTGAAATATTTGAGTATTGAATCTTTCTGAGTTCAGGTTGCAGTAAAATACTACCTTTGGAGGCATGGAAAGTTACGTAAAATGTATTGAAGATGATTCTTGTACTTGAATTTTAGTAGAAATTTGGAGCAGAAGCAGTTTTGTGAACATCTTTTAAAGAAAAGAGGTTTATCTGTCAGGATAAACCTTGCTGGTGTTCCTGCCATCAAAAGGGTTAGCTACGGAAAGCAAATAAATACTAAGTTTACTTTCAGCTGTGACACTACAGCACAGATTTGCCATTAAATATAAATTGATTGTCATTGCATTAATTTAAAAAGTGCTGAATATAACATGTAGTAGGAAAATTACATCCAAAATTACTAGGTATAGGATAGTCATTTTGGTAAAATTTTATTCTTGGGGTTTAAAGCAATGAAATTTGCACCTGAATGTGTTTACTGGATTTACTACCCTGAAGGTGGCAGTATAAATGGACATTTTGTTCAGATTTTCACAATGCCTGTTTGGGTTCTCCAGAATAAAAAGACCCATTAAAATACAAAACCCATTAAAATGGTTGGCAAGAGCTAAATGTGTATTTGTTTTCAATTTTTGCTTCACTTTCTCTATTCCTGATTCTTCTAAAGTTGAGTTTTGCTGGATTTAGGCCTTCATTTGCTATCTTTTTTTTGAAGGATGAACTGTCCAGGTTTTCTGTTATTTCTTCATTGTTCAAACCTGATATGAAAGTTTAGCCTTTTAGCTTTTGCTTGCACTGTCTAAATTATAACACTAGAGGAAAGGAAGCAGAGCTGGAGATGAATACTTAATTCTTGCCAAACATTTTAGTGTGCTACGTAAAAGAAAATCCAAACAGATTGTGAATATCGGCATAATATACTGCCACCTTCAGGGTAGTAAATCCAGTCTGTATATTCAAACACAAATGTCAAAACTTAAGTCTTCAAGAGCATGAAATATCATGAAATGATTATTCCTACCACAAATATCTAATCTTCCTCAAATGGAAGCCCAGAACACTTCAAATCCATTCAAAAATAAACCATTAGTACTTCAGGGTAAACAGACTGCATAAGGGGTCATGGGTTCAAGCTGATGAAATTTCAGACCTATGTATCAAAGTTCTTGCAACAGGTGACTAACATTTGGAATGGACATTTTGGTAGGTAAATTTAAAAATGCTTGATAATTTGAATCTTAGAGGTGAAGAAAAGTGTAAATTTATGGTTAGCTGGTGGGAAAAACCCACCATTGTGATACTTAATTTTAAAAACTAAAAACTTTCTCCACACAGTTTACTGTTACAACTTTTATATTACTATATTATCCCAAATATAGTGACTATATCTATGTCAAATGTATATATGACTAGAAGTATTACTGATTTGTCTCTCCTTCCTCAGGGCAGTTTGACATATTGCACAGACATTTGCTGGTGACCAGTACCTGTATTTTGAAATGTAATAATTTGCATGAAAGTAATATACCATTGGGCATCACTGAAGCTAGTTTGGACGGACCTGGTATTCTTATACACAAATCACTGGTAGTTAATATGTGGATGTAGCAAAGAGTTTTGTGAGCGTATAGACTGTTGGCATCTACTGAATGGAAGAGAAAAGCTAGATTGCAATTATGCAGTGTCCTGTTGAGGCTGTATCTTGGTATTGTACTCAGGGATGACTTCCCCACCTAAAGAAAATATACTTGTAATTTAACCAACCATTTTCTATCTTTCTGCTATGAAAATTTACCAGATTGATTTGAGTTGGCATCTGTCTCTATGAGGAGAGATGAAACAGACTGGGCCTATACTGTTCAGTTTGAGAACAAGTGAATGATTTCATTGAAGCATACAATATAGTATGGAACTGATGTTTCCCCTGCCTCAGGAGATTGGAACCAGAGGCTCCAAGTTAGGAGTTAGCACTTTAAGAAAAATGTCTTCACCTGGAGATTATTGGAATTTGCAAAATATTTACCTGAGAAGTCTGAAAATTCAGTTGCCGACTATATTCAAGACTGATGCATTTTGAAATGTTCAAAGGAATAATAAAGAATATTAGTGCAGCAAGGTAGAACAGAAATGACATTGTTGATCATATGATCCAAATGGGCTATCTCTGCCAATTCTCATTATTATGCATTATACCTATACGGTCAGAAGTTGTGATGTTGACAGACTTTAATGTTGTCTCTTTTTATTTATATTCAACCCAGCATTGATGATCTATATTTTCACTTGACTACCAACTAGCAATGCAGATCTTTTTAAGAGTACACAAGAAATTGGGATTTCTTTTTTTTTGTTTGTGACAGATGTAGAATACTAGCTTTGTACCTTTTTATCTTAGGTTGCTTTGCTAAATGGACAGAAATATAGGATGAGGTCCTCTTGCTGAGTTCCAACATCATTGAGGAATATTAATGTTAATATGACAGAACAACATGGATAATCAAAAATGATGCCTGTGATTGTGCAGTGCTTAGCAGCATTGTGCTGATCACAATGGTTATCAGCATTTTAAGCCTGTGCAGATGTATTTTTATTTATAATTCTCTTGGGTATTGCCAGTGAGGTCCTTATTCTGTGTCCTTGAGGGTGGTGACCTGAATCAGTGTCCTGATGCTGAAGATGCTCCCTCAACGCCATTGACTTCAGCAAAGGACTATTCCATTCTGGGTCAGAACTGTGTAATATGAAACTTTTATTGAAGGTGTGAACCCATCACAGTCTTATTTGAGATTTCTCTGCTGATGATGGCTCATACTGAAGCAAGAATATTCCTTTCCTTTTTAGCAGGAAGTGACCAAGACATTGTCAGTTCAGTTGATAATTAAAAATGTATCATTTGGACAAAGAAGCGTAACAAGCTCCCAAAACTTCACTAATCCATAAATCTCATTAGTCATTGGCCATGCCCGTCTTCAACTAAGTGCTGTGAAAATGACTTGGAAAGTCCTAAGCATATGAGTACGTTATGTAAATAACTTTAACCCTCTTTCTGCCTCCAGTTTCCAAGCTTTTTCTCTACTTTTGCCCTTACTTATTCCATCTTTTTTTTTGACTTCCTCACTTGGAATGGTTTTATTTCAGGTAGCCTTTCATCAGTCTTCTGCTTTGTCTGTTGGATTACATTTTGGTTTCTGTAAGCAGTTTTGTGTTGTAACTTGTCAGCTGAAATCAACTGGAGTCAATAGAACTGGCTAGATGCAGTAGTCATTTTCTACTCCTGTGGGATATTGATACCCTCAATTTATGTTAACTTCACATTCATTGTGTGCTTGCTTCATTGTCATAACTTGTTGAATTAACACAAGAATAGGACAGCGCAGAGGTGCAGCAGGTACTGCTATACTGTGGTTTTAATCTTGAGTACCAGTTTTGTCATTTTGCAGGGTTTTTTCCCCCTGTGCAACTTTGTAGGTTGCTCTTCTCCTCCTAACCCCCCCCCCCCAGGGTGTCTGGTTTACTACCATGTGCCAAAGATGTGCTGATTGGTGTGTTAATTAGCTGCTGTAAATTATCCATTATAGCTCATGGGCAAATCAGAAGACAAATTGATAACCGGCTTACGTGGACATGAATGTGGGCATGGAATTAATGAGATTTATTTGAGAACAAACAGACTTGATGGAATGAATGATGTATGTTGTAAGTTAGTATATGAATATGTCAATTTTCAATGTGATTTGGGGTGGGCAGGGAATGTCATATGGCCCAACTTCCTCCTCAGAGATCTCAGGCTTGCCTCCACACTAGCCTTAAAACAAAGGTACAAATGTCAAAAGATTCATGTATCTGATTGATTCCTCTTGCCTTTTCACAGCCTTCCTTAATTTTAACTGAGTTTGTGGACCAAATACATATTTTAAATCTGGTTTTATAAGAAAAATGTAAAATATATATGGTTTTGGGTGAATTGTAGTGATTGTATTTTGGCTTGATTTCCTATTTTTCAGTAAACAATTTCAATGGTATTGGTAGAACTAGAAGTTTGTACCAGTGGAAAAAGACTTGTGAATCTACATTCTATTTGGAATGGAGAAAGCAGAGGGAAAACTTTGTGTCTCTTTCACTTTGTGATCAAAGCTAGGGAAGCATGGATTTAAGGGGAGTTGTGCTCATGGCAGAGGATGGTTGGGGCTAAACCAGGCATGGGCAATCTACGGCCCCTTAAGCTTTTTAATCCGGCCCGCAGAACTTGATGAAATTATATTAATAAACCTTGTTAACGTTTTTTCCCTGCAATTCTGGCGTTTTCCCAATAGATGACGCACTCTATATACATTGACCTTTGTTGAGGTGCAGCGTATTACTCCACATTTGCGCTTTACTTTGTGACCTTGTGGCGACCCATTTCCTGGCACATCCGAACCGGCTTGCAATTAGCCAGCGTTCCGGCTAAGGGAGATAGCCTGCGGGGATTTGCGAGCACAGAGCTCCACATATTGGTGCGCTCTCACTGTTCTGTCATTGTGCGGGTCGTTGTTGAGTTTTGGCACAGGGGACAATTGAATAAGAAGGAGCAGGACAAGTAGACCTGCATCTCCTTCTGTTTTTGAAATAAAGACAGGAGGAGAGTGATGATGATAATATCTTGAAGGATAACAGAATTTTCAGTGCTTTAAAATAATAACTGTTACTATTAAAAAAAGCTGTATTTTATTCATTTAATTTTCAGTGTTTTAAAAGACATTTCAATAAATAGCTAAATACCATGGGACTTCAAAGACAGATATTTTGTTGTAATGCATTTGTTCATTTTCAATTGAAATTAAAGCACATGTTTTCTACATATCCCATGATATTTTATTTTCTCTTATGAGGTGTATTACCAAAACACTCCATCCATCTGCTCCTGGTCTGGCCCCCCTGTCAAATTTTAGAACCCTTTGTGACCCTCAAGTCAAAAAGTTTGCCCACCCCTGGGCTAAACCCTCATCATGTCTGAATAGTACTTGGAGCTACAATTGGAGATCAAATGCTATAACTGCAATTTGACTAGATAATTCATTACTTCATTAGTAAATACTATAAATGGATTAGTTTTTTGTGTTTTCTGATTTTAGAAGCCATGTGGTTATTTCTGTAATGAGGAACCAGATAGTGATGTCATTACTTTACATTTCATCTAGTTTTGTAGAGTTGAAAACTGCTGTCTCCTTGAACAACAAGAAAAGATGTAAAGGAAAATATTAAACTTTTGTAGAATCATGATTTCTCTAAAATAAATTCTTTGTGATAGTTAACTTTGTCTCTCAGCAGCTGAGTTGTGGCCAGGCAAGCTCTTCTATAGCTTCCACCAAAAGCAGTCTGCTCTTGTTGCCAGGTTTTCGAGAACAACTTCTGTGCATTCTGTCCTTGATGCCACCACCTTAATAGTTTCACTTTCTGCCTTGTGTTTGAAATGTTTGATTTTTGGCTCTCGTGATGTAGTTTAGATGGTCTGGTAGGTGTTTTCATTTGAAATCCATTTCCACTCTGCGGTGCAGTATAATTCCTTTTCATTAAATAGAAGGACATAACATTTTACTATATTCTTTTTGTATATGTGTAGATTAACGCAAATTTAAAATTCCAAGTCTAGTTTAAGTAGCATATCTATGGATTGGAATAAGGTTCATTTGGGCTTTCCCTCAAAGGTAAGTTCCTGCAATTATATTTTGGAGGCAGGACCTAAGTGGAAGCTATAAACAAGCAATTCTCAGGGACAGGGTATGTCTAAATAACAGCCTGTGCTTGCATATACAATGGGGATAAATGTACAGGGAGATAATTAGATTGGAAGAACTTAATTATCAAAGAACTCTGTTTTGTTCTAAAAGATTAGAACTGAGGTGTTTTCTCGTGTCTGAGAAGTGTCTGAGATACATTTTGAGATTTGCTTTTTGTGTTAGTAAAAGTCTGTTTCTGTGTCCATCTGTTGGGTCTTATTTGTAATTTCATTGCATTGGTGTGTATTACTTCAATAGTTTTCAAAAACAGTATATGTTTTATTGTCTATTAATTGCCATCAGCAAAAGGAAGGGGGAAATTTTGTATTTTTATGGAGTTGGGCTAAAATGAAATTGATATTAGTGTAAAATGAATAAATAAATTTCTGGCAATTTACTGCCAAAATTCATATTGCTACCCCTCTGCTGCTAGGAACAACTGTATATTCAAATAGTATTAATTCTCTGACAATGCTCGATGCTGCTATTTGCAATATTTAACATCAAATTAACCTGTAAAGCATTCCAGTGATGCACTACAGTTGAGCAGCTATAACAAAGTAAATTTATGGCAGTACATCACAAATTTATTGTTTTTTGTGTACTTCTGAATCATTTACCAAATTGACATTAACTTTAAATGCTGTTATCTTCAGTTCTTGCATTGCAATCTTCTTGATGTGGAAAGTACAAAACAATGTTTAGAACTGGCATTTGGAGTCATGGGCAGATTTTATCCATTTTTATGGGGAAATGGTAGAAATTTTTTTATGCTTTTATATTGCAAATTCTGACATCTAATTTAGACACAGAGCACTACAGCACAAAAACAGACCAATTAGCCAGCCTAGTCCATACAGACCTGATTTTTTTTAAACCTAGTTCCATCTATCTACACCCAGACAATATCCCTCTAAACTGCTCCCATCTTATGTCCCTATCCAAACTTATCTTAAATTAAACCCACATCTGCCACTTCTGCTGGCAGCTCGTTTCACACTTGAGTTTCCCCTCATATTCCCCTAAATATTTCACCTTTCACCTGTGACCTCGAATGTTAGTCTTGCCCAACCTGAGGGGGAAAAGCCAGCATGCGCGCTCGTGCGCGCGCACACACAAACACACTTATATATTATATATATATATATATATAATTTTGTATGTGTCTTAAGATTTCTTATTCTCTTGTGCTTTAAAGAATAAAGTCTTAATCCATTCAACCTTTCTCTGCAGTTTTTCAAGCTTGTTGATATTCTTCCTGTAGGTAGGTGGCCATAATACTCTAAATTCAACCTCACCAATGTCTTATACAACTTCATAATATTCCAAACCCTGTATAGAATTCTGATTGTTGAAGGCCAATGTGCTCAAAGATCTCTCTACAACACCATCTACCTTTGATGCCAGCTTCAAGGAATTACTGATCTGTATTCCCAGATTCCTTTGTTATATTGTACTCAGTGCCCTTACTGTTCACTAAGCCCTGCTTTGTCCTCTCAAAGTGCAACACCTTACACTTTTCTACAGTAAATTCCATCTGCCATTTTTTCCAGGTCATTTTTCCAGTTGGTCAATTTTATGCTGCAAGCTTTGAGAGCCTTCCTCTGTCCACTACACCTCCAGTGTTGGTGCATTCCACAAATTTGCTGATCCTGTTTACCATACAGATTGTTGGCAAAGATGACAAAGAGCAATGGAACCAGCACCAATCCCTGCAGCACTAGTCACAGGCATCCTATCAGAGAGGCAACCATCTATTCCCACTAAGTCAATACCAGGCAACTTAATCTTCTGGACCAGCCCATTTGCGACTTTATCAAAGGCTTTGCTAAAGTCAGTGTAGACAACGTACACTGGTAATGTACATGGAAAACAAGATTAGTTAGACATGACCTACCACTTGCATTATAAATAATGCACCCCTCTCCTCCTTCATGTCTAAAATATCAGTAGCCCAGAACATTCAGTTGCTAATTCTGTCCTTCCTGCAACTAAGTCTCACTAATAGCTCTAACATCAAAATTCAACATACTAATCCATGCTCTTAAGTACATATGTCTTACTTATGAATCTCCTTGCATTGAAATGGATGCATCTCAGAGAACATTAGCCCCACCATGCTCATTAATCAGTCAACTTCTGTGTTGTGGGTTAACATCTACTTTCCCCATACTCTCGCCACTTACTGCCTTGCCATTTTGGTCCCCGCTCCCGTGCGACTCTAGTTTAAGCTCCCCCCCCCCCCCCCACCCCCCGTAGCAGTAACAGCAAATCCTCCCGCAAGGACATTGGTCCCCCTCCATCTAAGATGCTGGTCCTTGATTTAATAATTTATCCCTTATCATAATACTCTTAAGTTCCTATATGTCTATATATTAACCAAGATTAAGTTGTTACTTAGTTGTATCTTAAAATGAAAATGCATAATTCAATAAAAATATAGGAATAAGCACATAATACTGAGTTGTTGAGTGTATCCTTTTTCTGTTTTTGGATTTCCAATAGCTACACTTTTTTTGATTTGCATATTATAGAATTTGTCCTTGCCACATGCTGTAACACTGTATATGCAACTCTACCTTAATAGAGTGTCAAAATTTATACCATAGTTTAATAAGCATACTTAAGGTGCCTTGAAAAAGTATTCAACCCTGTAGCTGCTTTCACATTTTACTCTTGCCATCTTCCAAGTGTAAAATATATTGAAATAGGATATTTATGAGCTCATATACAAAATATTGTGCATAGCAAATTAAAAGAAAAATTTCAAAACCTGTCAACAATTAGCTGAAAATGAAAACCAAAATTAAGGCCAAAAAAGTATTCACCCCTTTTATAATTACTATGCTAACTTTCTTTGAGTTCAATATAAAGTATTATCTTACCAACTTACCCAATTTGTTAATGTAGAAAATTGGAGAATCGCCTGCTTTCAATGAATCATAAGAATAAATATACCCCCCTCTCTGTAAGGTCCAACAGAATGGTAGATTTTCAACAGACCAAACCAAAATGAAGACAAAAGGACATTCAAGACAGGTCAGGGAAATAATAATAGAGAAGCACAAATCTGGGGAAAGGTAAAAGACCATCTCAAAGGCCCTGAACATATCTTGGAGCTCGGTGCAGTCCATTACAAAAAAGTGGAAAACAATATGAAACCACAAAAAAACTACTTTGGTCAGGATGCCCCTCTAAAATTAGTCATGGAACTTGTAAGAGAGGCTATTATGATGCTAATAGTCAGTCTGAGTGAGCTGCAGAAATCAGTGACTGAACTGGAGATGAAGTTCACAGCTCCACAGAATCTAAGGCCTTGCTCAAAACGGGCATTTATGGATGAGCGTCAAGGGAGAAGCCCTGGCTATATATTAAAAACAAGCATATCCTTGTGCACAAAGACATTGCGAAGTGTCACAAGATACCTATAAAGGTGTGGAAGAAGGTTTTTGTTGGATGAGATCTAAGTGGAACTTTAGTCCATGTAGAGTAAATCTAATACTGTACATCAGCCAGGTAAGGCATCATGCTGTAGGGATGCTTTTCAGTAGCAGGGACTGGAAATCTGGTCAGGATTGATGGGAAGATGAATGCTGCTAAATACAGATTCTGGATGATAACCTACTAACCAGTGCCAGAAAGCTTAAACTGGGGAGGAAGTTCAGTTTTCAGCAGGACAAAGACGCAACCATGGAGTGGCTTTAAAAAAAAATATTGATATTCTTGAGTGGCCCAGTCAGTCCTGACATTAACCTAATCCAACATCTCTGGCAAGACCTCAAGACTGCTGTCTCCCACTGCTCCCCAACTAATCTGGCACAGCTTGAGCAATTTTGCAAGGAGGAGTGAGCAGATTTTGCTCTATCACATTGTTCAAAACTAATAGAGACCAAAAAGGCTTCTGGCTGTAATATCTATGAGAGGTGGTTCACCTAAGTACCTAGCAAAGGAAAATGAATACTTGTGAACTGACATTTTAGTTTTTGAATTTTTAGTTTTTCATGCTTTACAATTTTCCTTGCTACTGTGAAAAAGGAGGATGTGATTCACAAACAAAGGTTCTCAGTTAAATAGATCAAAACCATGATTTTAAAGCCCATTTATGTGGGCTGGGAATACTACTTCAAAGCACTGTAAATATTCTAAAAGGCCAGTAGTTGCATTGGAAAATATGCACCAAAGATGCATACAAAGCAAGAAACAATATTGCTGCAGTCCTGCTTCTTTGTACAATACAGTTATTACATGGATTTAACAGATTTTGTTGCAGGCCTCGCAAAATACAGTACTTAAATACTATTGTCACTTGTTTACTTTTAGAAGTAGAAACTGCAGGTGCAGAAAATCTGAACTAAAGTCAAAATGCTGGTGATAATTAGCTGGTCAGTTGGGAGAAATAAAATTAACTTTTCATACTGATAATCTAAAACTGAAATGCTGAGTATTTTCAGCATTTTCTATTTTAACAAGCTTTGGAGCATTCAGGAAAAAAATAACTGAAATTGAAGAGAAGGAAATGAAGTAGTAATTCAATGTTGCTCTATGAATGAAATTAAATATAGACTGAATTTTTTAGTGGAATATTTTAGACTGTAAAGTATAGATTGATGGCAATTGGCACAGAAGGAAATAACTGCATAACTGGAATGACAATGCTGTTAACTTCAGCATTTTGCTGGTACATTGTTTAATTTAGTGAGTCTGTAATCTAGACTAGGGTTTGTGATCTTGAAACAAATTACATCTCATTGGGGGGGTGATTTAAATTGAATTAAATGGGAGCAAAAAGATAGTAATAGTGACTAAGAAACTGTCTCTTTTACAAAAAATGCATCCTGTTCATGTAGGGCTGGCAAAATGGTTGGCTTCACTGCATACTAAAGGAAAATTTTAAATGTTGGCAGATTGAATTCTGTATTTTTGGAAGGAATTTTGCTCTTGCATCTGCTGGTCTCAGTGTGACCTTAGACCCACTGAAATGTGGTTCACAGTTTACTGCTCTGACAACTTTTTAAGGCCATTTTGAAATTGGTAATATTAGTTAGCTTTGCCAGTGACACCCACGGCCCAGGAATTAAAGACATTGAGACGAGGGTTGTCAGAATTTTTGCTTATTATCTTCCATCTTCCATCTTATTATCAACCATCAGGATTAGTTGAACCAGTCAGCTATACTTAAGCATTTCTCCTTGTGAACTCAGTCCTGTTGCATACTTAATGGCACTTAATATACTGTGTCATTTGTGGCTATTGTCCTCGCATGAATTCAATGATTCTATTTGTATGGCTGCAGATTTCCAGAACTATTTTGAGCCTACCTGCTAAAACTATTCAGATTACCTCATGTTAGTTTTGGTGGTTGTAGGAAGGGATTGTTTCTTCAGCATTGGAGCAATACTTTTCAGAAATCAGTTGCTGTCAGGATTGTAGCAAATTTGGACTTGCAGGTAATGGAAGAGAGTTGCAAGCCCCATTTAATGCCACATAATTGAAGAAATGTGGTAAATGCTTGTGAAGAGATCATAAGGAGAGGTGCGCTCTGCCTTGTTTAAACTAAGGAGGCAAGGTTATCTACCAGTTTTATCATCAACTTTATAATTTCCCACACAAACTAACCAGTTGGGCTGTGTAATTTGCTCAGTCAGTCAATTGGGTTATGGTTAATCTCTCATCAAAGACTTCTAAGACTTCTCAATGCTTGATGTTTTCAAGGAATTGTTTATTGGTGGTAATCTTAAAAAGGTGCTCTACCAGTGGAGTGGAAAAACTGTTCAACACTATATGGTCTACCTCAAATTTTATGTCTGTACAAAGGTATTGCTAGATCTAATGGGAAGTTTGTATAACTAGCGTAACTAGTGGAATTAAAATTGATATTTGCATAAATGTCCATTGTAAAATTTCAAGCTTTTGTGATTTTTTTTACATAAAGTACTTTTAAGCTTTGGTCCTGCCCCCTAAGGGCATATCTTTCTATCCATGCCAATGATTCCTCTCAATACCTTGACATTAAATAACCCATTTAATCTCTTCTTCCTCATTATTTAAGTCCAGTTGCCTTTGTTCTAATAAATTTATTTTGCATTCCTTCTTAAGGCCAATATCTCCTTTAGAATATGCCCATATCTAATCACTAAACTTGTAGTCCAATTTAAGTTTTACATTGCTGTAGCACAGCTATATGCATTGCTCTTTGTCTTCATTTTTAGTTGGTACACATTGATGATATTTTCATCTGTGTTCATAAATTTCATATCTCTTCCCATTTAGGAAATGCACAGTGGATAATTTAATATTTATAATCGGTGAGAATTTGAGGGACCAATGAAAATTGATGCAAACCACCTTTTATCATATTTTGACAAGTTGAGTCTCTTACCCATCATCGTTATTCTGTCTCCTGTCACAGTGTACTTTTCTAAACAAGCAAATTTTTTCATCTTTAACAATGGCTTTAGCATAAATTAACCAATTGTGAGGAACTTTATCAATGTATTTTGAAATGTCTTTTAAATAGCTCTATAAACATTCATTGTTCTGCCACTGTCAAGCACATTAGACAGTTCTTCAGAAATTCCTTAGTCTTATGAATAATCTATCCTTCCAAAATTACACTGGGTGTCTCTGACAGTTCACCTAAGTACCTTAAGTACCTGACAACACCTGTTAGGCTAACTGATCTAATTCCTTTCCTTTTTCCTTCTATACTCCAGAGAATGGATTAAAATAGTGCAATGGCAGACACATTGAATAATTACTTTACACCTGTGTTCTCAGTAAAAAATAAATGACTGACAACACAAAGTATGTAAACTTTGTGAAGTAAAGACATCCACAGCGGTTGGAAAGCATGGTGGTGAGAGCATTATTGGTCAACACTAAAGTTGTCGATTTGCCTTTACAGTGGACAAAGAGCACGTAACTTCACAATTAAGGGCAAAACTGTTTTGTATTGTCATGCCAGTATGATTGAATCTTATATAGACTAGTCTGGAAAGTTAGGTAGCATAAACAGTCGACTGCATACAAAATTGGTGTGGCGATAGTGGAGGTTGTTTTCAGATTAGACGCTTGTGACCATTAGTATGCTGTAGTGATTAGTGCTAGATTCAACTGTTGTTCCTCATCTATGTTAACTATTCGGGCAAAAATGTTGTTAGTAAATTGCAGATGACACTAAAATTGAAGGTATAGTGAACAGAGAAGAAAGTTACTTAAGTTTACTTAACAGGATTGAGATGAACTAAGAAAGTGGACTCAGGAATTGTAGATGGCATTTCACTTGGACAAATGTGAAAAGATTTATTTTGTAACTTAAAATGGGAGAGAACTTGCACAGTAAATGAAAGATCCCTGATGAGTGTGTGATGGCAGAGCACCGTGAAAGTGGCAACATGAGTAAGCAGAATGGTGAAGAAGCCTTTAGCGTGCATGCATTCATTGATCAGGGCTTTGAGTGCAGATTGGAATGCCATGTCTTGTAGAGTGTTATTTGAATATTTGCTGCTCTGATTGCCTGCCAGGAGGAAGTATGCTGGAAAGAATGCACAAATGCTTCAAGAGGATGTTGCTGGGACTGGAGAGCTTGAGCTATAAGAAGACTACATAGTTGAGGTTTTTCCTCAGAGGGTAGGAAATTGAAGATGACAGAAACAGAGGTATACAAAGGTCATGAGAGGCCAAAATAATCTGAATGGTCACAGTCCTTTTCCCAGGGTGGGGAGGTCTCTGCCAAAGGTGCTCCTTCCTTCCACTAGCCTGCAGGTCACCCTTGGGCAAGGTGTAGTACTTGCTTAGGGTCATGTGAAGCAATGGGATCAGATGGCAGACAGTCATCTATCACAAGTCCTGGTTATGCAGGCAGACTTACTCTGAAGAGTTTTCGTAATGGTTGGCGGGTCACCCGTCTTGTAAAGACACAGCCCAGAAGAAGGCGGTGGCAAACCACTTCTGTAGAAAAATTTGCCAAGAAAAATCATGGTAATGAGACCACGATCGTCCATGTCATACAACATGGCACATGATGATTAAGTCTAAAGTTAGAGGACATAGACTTGAAGGTAGTTGGAGTAAATTTACGGATGACTTGAGGCACATTTATTCAGACAAAGGGTGGGTTTGTCGAATGAGCTGTTAGAGGAATTAGGTGAAGCTGGTGTATTTGCATTTAAATGACATTTAGACAGGTACGGAGTTGGTGGGGGGGGGGGGGTTGTTTAAGGCCAAATGTGAGACTAGTGCAGTATGGCACCTCAGATGGCATGGATAAGGGCCTGTTTTTGTGCTGTTTGATTATGGGTATAACAGTTGCATAAGTTAATGGGAATATAGCCTTAAACATATGTAATTTTTAGTTATACAAAGTTATCTTACATTTTTAGATTGTTTGCATTTTGATTACAGTACATTGTTGCACTGAATTTTTACCTGTTGACTTGTTAATTGACCTGGTTTAAGTGTGAACAGGAAGTTTGATTAGACTGGCAAGTATCAGATGTGAATCTTGCAATTTCTGCAGAATTTAAGCCAAATACATTACAGTTGTAGCTTAATATTCCCCTGTCCTCGACTAGAATTGTGTCTTTACTTCCTGAGATCTCGTACTGTCAGGGTATTTCCCCAGAAACAATATATTTACAAATTTTATGTTAGAAATAAAAACCATGACTTCTCATATCTATATCAAGTTTAAGCTTAATTATCATTCAACCATACACATAAATACAACCATATAAAACAGCATTCCTCTGGGGCTAAGGTGCAAATCAGTTGCACACAGCACATATAGCACGTAATTATGTTAGCAGAATAGCATAGTTAAAGAAATGTATATATAAAAAAAAATAAGCCTAAGTTCATGAGTGTCATGGCTTGTAGGTTGATGGTGCATGGATGTTGGTACATGGAGCTTAGAAAAATAGAGGGCTATGGGTAACCCTAGGTAATTTTGAAGGTAAGGACATATTCAGCACAGTTTTGTGGGCCGAAGGGCCTGTATTGTGCTGCAGGTTTTCTATGTTTCTCTGTTGTTCTGGAGTCCAGTTTCTGTAGGGTAAGCCAGTAGCAGTTGTTTATCTCACGCGGGTGCAGTTGCAGACACAGTCAAATGCATTCCAGCTTGTCTTCCACCGAATGAACACTGGAGAGCAGTTCTAGTGTCTCCTTCTCCGGTGGCTGCAAGAGGTGACCCTGAGGAAAGAGGATCTTGTCTGCTCAACAACAGAGGTGATACAACTCCTCCATTGTCGATCTCAGCAATAAACCGGTGAATCTGACTTGTAGTATTCTGTATTACCAGTGTCCAACAGAGTCTTGCAATTGCGACAAAAACATCCAAGACTCTCACCGTTCATTGATTACGTACCACCTCCAATGCCATCTTCCCTGGGTGTCTGAAGCAAGCTGCAACATTTTGCACAAGTCCAGCTCCACTGCTATCTAGCAACTGACTAGTGGGGTAGACCTGTAGTACTTGGTGTTCTTGATATCCAGCAGTGTAAAAAGGATGTAAAGGCCAAACAATTACACTTTTGTTTGGACCCAGAGAGGCTGCCGCATTCCAGCGTGCCACCATCTTACTTGGAAGTACATTTCTGCACGTAGTGGTAACTTAAAAACAGTGCATAACGTGATTTTTGTTATAGCTTGGTTAGATAGATTTATCTGAATTTGACGATTGAAGTATCTTTGTGTTAGCAAATTTATTTTACAAGCTTAAATTCTGCCTATGAAACAGCTGGTGACATGGAGATAAGATTTCAGTTTGCAATTCAATTATTCAGCAACAGGAATGTTGTCTATAGTTTGCAGCAAGTGTTTGTCCTGTGTGTACACTCAGTAGCCACTTTATTAGGTACACCTGTACGGTTAATGGAAATTTCTAATCACCCTTCAGGTGGCAGCAACTCAATGCATATGAATGTGCCAAAATGGTCAAGGTTCAGTTGTTGTTCAGACCAGTCATCAGAATGGGGGAAGAAATGTCATCTAAGTGATTGTGGGTGCGAGATAGAGTGGTTTGGTCTTTCAGAAACTGCTGATTTCCTGAAATTTCCAAACACAGCAGTCTTTAGAGTTTACAGAAAATGGTGCGAGAAACAAAAAACATCTAGTGAGTAGTAGTTCTGAGGGTGAAAATGCCCCGTTAATGGGAAAGATCAGAGGAGAATGACCAGACTGGCTCAAGCTGACAGGAAAGCAACAGCAACTCAAATACCACCCGTTACAACAGTGGTCTGCATTAGAGCATCTCTGAATGCACATTATGTCGAATCTTGAAGTGAATGGGCTACAGCAGCAGAAGGCCACACTGGGTTCCGCTCCTGTACCGAATAAAGTAGTCACCGAGTGTATATAGTTGGCCTTCTGTATCCGTGGGTTACATATTTGCAGATTCAACAGATTGAAAATAATCGGAAAAAAATTCCAGAAAGTTCCAAAAAGCAAAACTTGAATTTGCAGTGTGCCAAGCACTTATGCTGAATCCACACAAGTAAAGTGATGTGGAGGCATACCCTGCTGTAGCCTCCTGCCATTTCACAGATCCTCAGTTTCTCTCCAGCACTTCTCATTAGAGCATTGCTCGCCTCACGTCTCATTCGATCGCTACTTGTGTTGTGAGCAAGCGGAAGAAGTTTAAGGCTAGAAAGGGATGGCTGGCTAGCTATGTAAAGCGCTACAGCCTCAAGAATTTAAAGATCATGGGAGAATCGGCATCGGCTGATGCTAAGGCAGTATCAGCATTCCCGGAAGAGCTACAATGGTTGCGTCTGTATTGAACATGTACAGACTTTTTTCTTGTCATGATTCCCTAAACAATGCAGTATAACAACTATTTACATAGTATTTACATTGTATTAGGTATTTTAAGTAATCTAGAGATGATTTAAAGCATACGGGAGGATATGCGTAGGTTATATGCAAATACTGTACTACGCCATTTTATATAATGGACTTGGGCATCCGCGGATTTTGGTATCCGCAGGAGGTCCTGGAACTAATCCCCCGCGGATAGCAAGGGATGACTATACTATTTCAATGCCAAATATGTAGACTCTATGTTTTTACTGGGAACGGTCAAGGGCTGTAAATTATATTTATGATATTCCATAAACTGGTCAGTGGGTTTTAATATTGTGTGAATGAGTCAAGATTGAAAGCATTTTAGAACTGATATTTCTTCTTGTATGTTGGGCAGATTGTTTTGTATTCAAGGAAGGTTCAGTGTTGAAAGTTGAATAGGTTTCTCCCTCGAAAAGTAAGGCCCAGGGGCATTTGATTACTGTGAGGGGGTGGGGATTTGGGGATGATGAAGTGGATGCAGTTGTACAAATTCTAGAAATGCACAACTGCCCTTAGTATACCAGTACAGTTTGTGGTCAAAGTGATATCCCTATGTTAGGTCTGGGTTTTTTTTGTATCAGTTACAATATAACTAGCCAGAAAAAGGCCACTCTTAACAGCAGCTAGCGGCCGATGAAAGTCTGTTTACAGTGGCGACCTTCGTCCATTTATGCCCTCTGGCACTCGTGCTGTCTTTGTACTGCCATCTATTCATGGAAGGTAAGTAGCTCTCTATCATGTAAGCTGTACTCTGCAATAAAAAAGCAGATAAATTATTTTCCACCACAGTAGGCACTGGGAGAGAATAAATTGGAATGTGGTGGCGAGTTTAAAGGAAGCTTATTTGAGTTTGAGCCCTGTGAAAGTGTGGGACAGCCCTTTAAAATAGATGATTAAAACCTCTTGAAGAGTATTTGGTACACAATGAAATAATTGGTTTGTTGCACAAACTAAGAAGAACATTGTTGACAGTGAATTGTGGTTTTTTTCCCCTGTGCCTCAGCATGTAGACATTGGGCTCCGCCCCTTAGTGCCCTAGTAATTTAGTCTCTGCTTTATAAACAAATATAATTGCCTGGAAATCTGTTGGTGCAGGGCTGTCACTAGAATATGGTAGTGAAATTACCTCCACCCTTCCTTCCCTCTACCCACTTTATGCATTGCACTGGCATATTAAAATACTTTGTATGAATAATGAGCTGAGGTGAGCCTCTGCTTTTTGGTCATTCTACACCCTTGAATCTTCCAGCCCTGTGTTTTCTAGATTTGTACTTATTTTTCTATGTGCAGCCATTCTCCTCCAGCAGAAGTGATTAAGCATAATTGCACTTGAATATAAAGAAATAGGTCAGTTCGGGCAGATGGTTCTGAAGCTGTTTTGTTTCATGCTGTGCAATTGTACTTGTGAATGTCATAGCAGACCAGAATGCTCTGAAATGATGTTGAGCAATGTACAGTGTCAAATTGAGAGATGGTGCTCTTGTTCAAATTCATGGTAAAGTATTTAGAAAACCAGTGTGTTTGTCAGCCCTATCCTTCTTGATAAGAAGAGGGGACAAAGTGATTAGTGGAGTAAGTAGAAGCAGCACTTGACTGTGTTGTTCAAGAAATTGTTTGATTCATTGAAGTGGTTCTAAAGTACCAACTTGGCTCTGAGATTGCAAATGTTTTATAAAACAAAGCTAAAAGGACTAATTGGATCACATTTTTGAATTCTCCATGGTCTTACAGGGGTTAGCTATGGTTCTGACTTAGTAGGTGTTAGCATTCACTAATAAATGGTCATCTTGTTCAGATTTATCTGACTGGTAAAGTAGTAGTTAAAGAGTAATAGGCCAGAGACTCCAGATGGAGCATGCTTGCACTTAGTCACAAATGGAGCTTGTTACATCACTGATAATCTGTTTGCCTGGAGGTGAGTGATGAACCCTGTGGCTGTGCTTCCTTTGTTCAGATCATTTCAAAAATATGGCCTGGAATCTGAAAATCCATTATGTTGACTAATTATAAAATCAGCTGTATGGGGAGCATGCTTATTCTCTTTATCTATCTAAATAACCTGTCAAATATTCACAAGTGTACTAACTATTGTATATATTGAATTAGAAGAAAGTGCATGGTTGCAAAAGATGAATTTAGATAAATATTTCGGTCAATTAGCATTCTAAACTTCGTGTGGGTCATGCATATGTGTTGTAGACTCTGATATTTGTGGCATGTGTTCTACAAATTTTCATTAAAAATGTAGCCATGTAGAAGGGTTGAATTTTATCACCAATAATTCTGCTTGCATTTCTAAACATAGGGCTGATGAGGTTAAAGTCACAGTGGAAGAGGTTGGAACATTTTCTAGGCATTACTGTAGCAGATGGAGTACTCTGCTGTTTTCATACAGCTGCTTGCCTGGTGTGGTGGCAGCTGCTGTGGCTGCAATTTCTGTTCTTTTGTTTTGCAACCAAGAACGTAGAGCTGAGGAGTGTAATGAAGAACTAATTAATGGGCCAGGTTACTGTTTTCATTAGTTTTGAAATTGTATAGCATGCTTCTAGTAGAAATTACATGTAAAAGAAAACTACTCAGTACTGTTAGTTTTCTTTCTATAAAGTTTTAAGTTTTGGATCTACTTTATGTCAGAGGAAGGGGTCATTTTAACACTGCCTTAATGATTGTCTGTGTCACGTTATTCATTCCATTTGTCCCCAATTTTATTTTATTTTCATTTTCTCCCTAGGACCTCTATCCAGACTTTGCCTGATACTGAATTGTCCAAAAGAATTAAGGAAATATGGAGTGACATGCAGGAGATTAGTCATAGGATTTAAGGCTTTCAGGACGTACACCTCGAAAGGAAGCAAGTGAGGTGAAACAGAATAGTTCACTTTTTGTGCCACTAGGAGAGCTACAAACACAAGGAAGATGGCAGATCCTGGTATGCTGAGTTTGTTTGGTGATGATGGGAACATTTTCAGTGAAGGGCTTGAAGGTCTCGGAGAATGTGGTTTCTCAGAGAATCCAGTGAATGCACTTGGGCAACAACTACCAATGGATCAAGGATTTGGCTCCATGCAGTCTCCCCTCCATCATCCCCCACCTACTCAGACTCAAACTAAGCTGACTCATTATGATCATTTTGGTCCGTTTGAACAGCAGAAAATTCATCTAGTAGATCAGCCTAACCGAATGATTGGTAATACTCCTGGGAATGGCATGGCATCGCCTCATTCACAATACCACAATCCCTCAGTTCCACCAGTCCCTCACAGTGGAGCTCAGATGGGAGTATACCCAACTATGCAGAATGAAAGGTGTGGACAGCAGTTTGTGGACAGCAGTTCCATGTGGGGACCACGAGCTGTCCCAGTGCCAGACCAGACACGACCTGCCTTCCAGCAACAGCAGCAGCAACAGCCACCACCTCAGGGGCAAGCACATGCTCAACATATGCAACAGATGGGGAATTACCTGACGCGTAGTGATTATTCTTTGCAACAGCACAACCAGCCTCAGCAGCAGAGGGTGAACCAATTCACTCAGGCACAAGAGGCTCTTAGTCAGGGAAATCCTTTCATGGGAACTTCAGGGCCAGGTCCCTTATCCCGCATGCCACAGCAAACTCCCAACATGGGCCCTTCCTTGCGTCATACTCCGTCACAGCAATACCACCCACACCCCCCTCCACCGAATACTCTCCATGGGGATTCCATTGCTCACAGTCCTAGATTTTCCCCTAGTCCTTCTCAGCAAGCCAGTAGCAGGCAGCAAAACTTAAATTTTACTTCGCGTAGCCAGGCAGTACCTTCACAGTCTGTAAGTAGCTCAGGGCAGTATTCACAATATCCTTATAGTAACATTAATCAGGGATTAGTTAACAGTAATACAGGGATCAATCAAAACCTAGGCCTTAATAATAACCCATCTGTGAATCAGGCAATACCCCGCTATCCAAATACTGTTGGATTCCCAGCTGGAACCAGCCAAGGATTAATGCACCAGCAGCCTATACATCCAAGTGGTCCACTTAACCAAATTAACGCACAAACTATGCACCCAACACAGTCTCAGGGAACATATGCTTCTCCATCTCCAATGTCACCTATGAAAGCTATGAATAACCCAGCTGGTACCCCTCCACCACAGGTTAGGCCAGGCAGTGCTGGAATGCAGCTTGAAGTTGGAAGCTATCCAAACATGTCTCTCCCACAACAACCACATCAGTCCCCAGGTACCATGGGACTTGGACAGAGGAGTATGGGTCCCAGAAGCATTCAGACACCACAGTACATGAGCCCTTCTGTGCCACGTGATATTGGGAGCCTTCCAAGACCAGTCGGCGCATTGGGTCCCAGTGGGAATCATACAGATCAGGTGATGCAGGAACGCATCATGTCTGGCCAACAGCACCCAAATCAGCCTTTTCAGCCTCAGTTGCCAACTTGTCCACCAGTGAAACAACATCCAACGGTGCACCATCAAACTTCTCCTTCACCTCATCAGCATCAGCCATGGGTACAGTCACAGCATTCATCACCCAAGGCTACTTCGCAACAGGTGTCTGCCCAACATCAGGTGAGTGATCTGCCTGAATTATGTCAGTTGTGAGTAATCAAAATGTGCTTCTCTATTGCATGTTATTAGCTGTTAAAGTATAAAAGCTTATCAATATTTCTGTTAAAGTTGGGGCATAGGGTTGCAAGTGAATTAATGTAATTATCAACTGTTTGAAATTTTCATTTGCATACGGCTGGCATTAATGTTTTACAATCAATTGAAGAAAATCTACATGTTGGTGTGTTGTTGAAATGGGGAAGCTTATTTCAGTGTGGAAATCCCCAGGTCAATTAAGTGCTCCAGTAACTAGGATAGTGAGGACTCTGCTATAGTATTCACCAGTGTTCTTGATCTGTGGTTATGTCTGTGCTGTTGATATTGTTCATGCCCCTATTCTTTTGAAGCTTACAATTGATGCTTATTTACTGTTGAAATCTCCTCCTCACTACTCTTCATGTATAGGTTTCCTGGAAGGCACCTTGCTCATCCATTTCTGCAGGTTCTTTTGGCTCTACTTAAATTTCGTCAGTCTTGTGCATTGTGCTTATTTCCTTCATGCAATTTTCCTGAGGAAATATGATCAATTTATTACTCAATCTCCAACCTTCCCTTTCCTTTGAAATTCTTCTATGCATTGTAACTTTGAGTGGTGTTCCATGATTTCTGTTAGCCTATTCAATCTGTTTGCAATTGCATTGCATACTTTTCCAAGGATCA
This sequence comes from Hypanus sabinus, assembly GCF_030144855.1. Classification (NCBI taxonomy): domain Eukaryota; kingdom Metazoa; phylum Chordata; class Chondrichthyes; order Myliobatiformes; family Dasyatidae; genus Hypanus; species Hypanus sabinus. Next base: position 173,942,521 of record NC_082706.1, read on the forward strand.
ATTGGTCAATTATTGGGGGCAGTCTTTTTCCTTTGCATATTTGTGTTTCAATTTTTTCTTACCACTTCAGTATCAACTATTCCAGTATTTTGCAGCTCCTTATTCACCTTGTGTGATCTAACAGAAGGATTATATTGTTACTGAAGGTGCCTATATATGTTGAATTTGTATGCTTTGTTATTGAACTTCTATTAGTATAAAACCTCTTTCCTGTTAGGTCAACTGTTTGCTGGACTCTTGCAGCTCACTGCCTTGGAGATATTGCATCAATGGTTTTGTTTTAATGGCTATAGATCTGGCTGGTTTTTTTGGCTGAATAAAGTGATAGAAGGATCTGTATAGTTTACTTTGACCTCTGCTCCAGCACTGCTGAGTCAAGGCTCAACACAAGTTATAGGAATAGCACGTCGTATTTTGCTTGGGCATCTTCAGCCTGTGTTGCTCCAGATTCCAGCATGTGCATTCTTTGTATCTACAACATAAATAGATTTGGATTTTCTCTGGCGCATTCACTGCATGGCCATGGCTTTTAGAGCTACCAACTTCATTTCTTCTCACCTGTTATAATTACAGTATCAAATTAATATCCTGTAACCTCTGATTTTATAAAATTGTCTGTAAGATGGGATTCCCAACCTTTATACTATGAACCCTAACCATTAACTGAGGGGTCCATGTTTGGAACCCCTGCTCTAAGGTCAACTCATGAGAAAATCTTCAGTGCTAAAAAATAGCAACACACACAAAATGCTGGAGGCATTCAGCAGGTCAGGCTGCGTCTATGGAAAAAAATAAACATTCAATGTTTCGGGCTAAGTCCCTTCATTAGCTTCCTGCATTAATCTTATAATCTTGTTGAAAGTACATTATTTTCCCTTTGAGCATAAAATAGTTCATATAAATACCTTTCTTTCAGTGACTTGGGGAAGTACTACTTAAATAACCACTTGAACATTACTGAATTTTGTTAAGACAGAAAATTGTGAGAAGTTTTTATTTCCCAGTATCTTGGGATGAGGAAGTAGAATGGATAGTTCCTCTTCATTCGGAAAAGAAAATGTTAGTTTTCAGTACCTGTCATACTTCATTGTTCTCAATTTTGGAAGATATTGTTGCCTAAAGTTTCCTTAAGGATGTGGGGGTGGTGTTGCTGGTTGCCAAACAAAAATATTGATTATGCTTTGAAAAGTTGCATCATTGAAGACTGATTCACTGATCATCTTAAAGCTAAAATAAATTTAAACATTATCAATGCCTACAAAAACCCATTGCACAAATGAAACCTGATGCACTGAATATTTTCCTAAGGGCCAATATTAGCTCAAATGTTCAGAGAACTTTTTTAGCTGTTTCAAGAACTGAACAAACCTTAGAAAGCGAAATAGCTCATCATAATCAATTCTTCAAAACTTCAATTCATTTATGGTACAGTATCATTTTAGAATCAGTTTTTACCAAACAATGAATTACTTATGAGTGGACATGAAGAGGGTGCTTCAAAAAGTGGGAGAGTATAGAGCCAGATGGCATAGGCTTTGAATAGAAGAATGTCCCTTTAGAACAGAGATGCAGAATTTCTTTAGCCAGATGGTGGTGAATTTGTGGAATTCATTGTTACAGACAGCTGTGGATGCCAAGTCACTGGGTATATTTAAAGCAGAAGTTGATAGGTTGATTAGTAAAGACATCAAAGGTTATGGGGAGAAGGCAGGAGGCTGGGGTACAGAGGGAAAATAAATCAGCCATGATGGAATGACAGAGCAGACACAATGAAATGGGCCAAATGACTTAATTCTGCTCCGAAGTATGCTAAGTACTGAAAACTAATATTTTCTTTTCCAAATGAAGAGGAACTATCCATTCTAGTTCCTCATCCCAAAATGGTGGGAAAATAAAACAAACTTCTCCCAATAATTTCATGTCTTAAAATAAAAATTCAGGTTTTATTTATTAGTTATCTAATTTTTACAAGACTTGCTTTGTACCTTTCTGCTTCAAGACTTGGTTACTTTTAGATGTCATTGAAAATATTTGAAGAAACAATTTGATTCCATATTGTTTGTTCCTGTTCCCAATGCCATAGCTGTAAAGTTTTGTAGTATAGATGTAACTGCATTTGATTTTCAGCCAGATGTCATTGTCCATTGCTGTATATATAAAAAAAATACTTTTATACCATGTTGCATATTTTTTGTGCTTCAAAAGTCATTTAACATCACACCTAAATCATTGGACTTTTATGTCAGGTGAATGAGTACATGGAATTTGAATGATTACTTTGTTTCTCTTTTGCTTATTGGAAAAGTGGCATTTTTGTTAAGAAAAGTTTTGCAATGGTACCAAAAAGTGCTCAAAATATTTATCAGGTCAAGCAGCATCTGTGCAAATGTTTTCAGCTGGTGATGTTGTACCTGATCCAGGTGCGTTGTAACAAACTTACTTCTAAAGAGGATGAGTTGGAGAGAACTCTAGGTACGACAGTAGTAGGGTGGAGATTGGGACTGAGTGACATAAAATGGTACTTGCACCACTTTAGAGATGTTACTGAAGATGTGAAGTATGTTAATTAGAGCTGATCTATGGCAGCTATGTAAATGACGATGAAATCACAGTTGCTGCAAATCTAGAATTAAAACTGAAAGTACTGGAAATACTCAGCAGGTTAGGCAGCACCTGTGGATGGAAAGAAAAGTTAACATTGTAAGCTGATGGCCTTTACGGTGCCTTTCCAAGTTTGACAGGACCAGGGAATTTCAGAGGAATCTGTAATGTTAATTTTTTTCTCTCTAGACTTTTGAGTATTTCAAGTATTTTGTGCTTTTGTTTCAGATTTCTAGCATTTTTGTTGATTTTCAAAATATTAACAGCCCTGTTAGTCAATTTGAACCTAGTGGAATTTTAACTGTGAAGCAAAACCGCACATTTGCCAAATCTTGATCTTTTGTTCCTTGTTTCAACATACAATACCTACCAAAGACTGGAGCAAGAAAAAAAGCTAATTTTCTGAAATTCCAGGTGTTTGATTTTTATGTGTCTTGGATTGTTCTATCTTGACACCTTTGAAATATTCATGTCAAAAATTTGTTTTTTTTAAACTAAAAATCTGTTTTGAAGATTAATCTGTACAGGATGGTAATAATCTCTATAAAATCATGAAATTTCAAATTATTTTAAGAGGTCAAATTTTGTATCATGCAGCATCCAGTTTAGTAATGTCAAAATACATTGGCTGTGGAGTCATATTTGCAATGTAGTTAAATATGGGAATTGTATTTTTTACAACAGTATCAGAGTTTATCGAAAAGAATGACCTCTTAATGTATATTGAATAATAGAAAAATATAATACAGTAATGTCATAGGATATTTAGTGGCACCTGATCATTTAAGTGGAAAGATGTTTAAAGATGGCATCTTGAATATACTATCTCTTACAAGAAAGTTGGAAAGGTAAACAGTGAGGAGAATTCTGATGAATGATCTCTGCTCAAAATGTTGACCATTTACTCTTTTCTATAAATGCTGCCTGACCTGTAGAATTCCTTCAATATTTTGTGTGTTGCTTGTATGTCCAGCATCTGCAGATTTTCTGTTGTTAGTGAAGAGGATACATGGTCTGCAGAAGAGTATTGACAAAATGAGTGACAATTGGCAAGTAAATAATAATTAAGGAAAATCAGAGCCAATACACTTCATGAAGAGTAGAAAAGCTTTCCTTTATGCAATGAAAACTGGAAATTAGTTTTGTGGTAGAATCTTGATGTGTTCAGAAACCATATAAATATTGAAATACAATGAGCAATTAGGGATGCAGGTATCTTGATCTTAATTGTAAAAGGCTGGAGTATAAACGGAGAGAAGTCTTGCTAATTTTGTATAGAGATTTGGTGAGGCCATGTTTGAAAACTCGACACTCTTGGTTGCAGTACCTACGTAAAGATATTTGGAGTTGCTGGAGTATAAATTCACATCTATATTTCTGATTTGGGGGGTTGGGGTCATTCTCTTATGGAAAGAGTGAAAGTTTGAGAAAAATTGGGGAACATTTGAGGACATAATGATAGGGAGATGCTAAGAAGGGTTTTTTCAGGCAGCAGTCCAGAGTCAGGAAACATAACTCATCCATAAGACATTAAGAATGCCCTTCCTTGAAATTTAGGACTGGGATAAAGCAACATTCCTTTTGTAGTTTTGTCATCTTAGGAATTCATTTTCACCAAAGACTATTTATGGTTTTTAAGTAGATTCAAGTATGAGATTAATTGACAGTTTTTCCGCGTGAAGAGAAATGGGTTATGGGAGTTGGGCAGGAAATCCTGCGTGAATGGGATCTCCTTTTATCTTGGTGTCAGACCTGATGAGCTGTGTGCCATATCCCTATTTCTGTTGGTATGAAGCAACTTGTCAGTTATGTTCTAAAATTACTATGTCCCAATTGTGTGAAGCTTTAACTTGTGAACAGCATTGAACCATTGATCTAAATTGTTAATACGACTTCAAAAAATTACAAAATAAGATATTAGCAAGAGGGATTCAAAGTCTTGTGCTGAGGTAGTACAATATACTTTGTCAATTATAAAGGGATGATTTCAAGGGGCTTCATTAAAGCTCAAACCCTCAGCAATGTGTCAAAGAGAAAAAAATACTATTAAAGAATTTGGTAATAGTTATCAAGGTAGTAGGCTGAAAACACATAATCTGCACATTGTTTTCAAAGTTCAACATTAAAATATAGCCTAATTTGGGAGATTAGGCATGTTAGTATGCTAAATGTTACTGTTTTTTTATTTTCTCCTGTATATGAGATTTCTTATTGTTTTGCTGTGATAGAAATAGTGATCAGATTCAGGTGTGTGTCAACCTCCTGTCTCTAAATAGTTTTATAATTGAAACAGGTTTTGCAATCTTCATCGTATAGGGTAATTTACAATTTGAACAAAATGTTAATGTTGATCTGTGCTGTTGTGCATAGAAATGTCCTGTAGTGTTTAGTGTACTGGAAGAGGCAATTGGTGAATTTGGGACTACAAATCCCAATTTATAGCAATATTCTGACTGATACACTACTTTTGTGAAAATTGTACAATTTTCCCCCTTGTGATGCGGGTGCAGACTGGAAATATTAGGTATATATTGTTTGATCTTAAACAGTTGTAGTTTGTATATCAATCTGGTACCAGTTGAAGAACAGGCTTGTTTTTGAATTAATATAAGAAAAACTTTAGACATAAAATTCTCATTTATACTGTGTTCATTTATTCAGAGAACATTTTAAGCAGTTTTGGGCTTCTTATCTAAGAAAGGATGTGCTGACATTGGAGAGAGTTTAAAGGAAGTTCCTTAAGACTGATTCTGGGATTGAAAGGCTTATCATATGATGAATGTTTGATGGCTCTGGGCCTGTATTCACTGGAATTCAGAAGAATGGGGGAGGGTTCTCATTGAAAACTATTGAATGTTGAAAGGCCTTGATAGAGTCCCCCACCATAGGAAACATCCTCTCCAAATCTACTCTTAAGACCAGAGAGCACAGCCTCTAGATAGAGGGGCACCCTTTTAGAACAGATGAGGAATTTCTTTAGCCAGAGAGTGGTGAATCTGTGGAATTGGCAGCTGTGGGGGCCAAGTCAATGGGTTAGGTTAATAGATTCTTGATTGGCCAGGACATGAAAGGATATGGGGCAAAAGGCAGGAAATTGGGGCTGAGGGAAATGGAGGAGCAGACTTGAAAGGCCAAATGGCCTAATTCTGCTCCTATATCTCACGGTCTTAATATTAATGTATTATATTTATTAATATGCCAATTGTAAGTTGATGCAAAATATGACAAAATTGTCAATTGAAATTGTCAATTAATTGACAATTGAAATGGAGAAGTAAATTTTCAATGCATTGTGTAAACTTGCATTACATGAAATTTATCAGAAAATCCATCCACTTGACCTGCATGTCTGTACTAATAGAAATGGAAAATAGAAAATGCAGTCAAGCAACATTTTCTGTTCATCAGATAATTGCATTGTGATAGCTAATGAAAGCTTTAAAAAAGCTTTTGATGGAAGCCAAATCATTGATAATATTTTTTACTTAACTATTTGAGCATGCACTGCTGTTTTTTCTTTGATTTTCTAGCTCCAACAAAAACCACCTGTAGTACAGTAAAGAAATTGCAAGGTTTACTCAAATCTCTTTGAGTTAAACTAGCTTTGGCAAGTTGAATCCTATAAGTGGTAGAATTTTTAGAGCATTCTCAGGGTAGTCCTCAGTCGCAGGTGTTAAAAGATGATTATTAGAGGAAAGAATCTTGTTCATTTTGCAAATGGGTTTACTTTCTGTGGTAACATTAAAAACTTTGCAAAAGTATTCTTTAAGAATCTATGACTACTACCTAACAGGAAATGGCAGTTTTTGGAGTGTGAATACTAAAGTTTGAAAAGACAGGAAATGCCAAAATGGATTTTTTTTTTCAGAACAGTTTGTGTTGAAATCAAAGTTGTATGTGGTTGCTGTAACTTGAGGGAAAGTGCTTATTCAGTTTACAATCTGATCCATGTACACTGCTTTTCTGCTACAACACTGCAGGGAAGATGTTCAGGGCAGTTAAAAGGACCTGTCAATAATTCTTTACAGGCATACAAAGTAATATTTTGGAGTATTGGCATTGAAAGTAGGGCTAGGAGAAATGAGAGTTTTAACAGCTTAATTCTGTTCTTGTCCATGAATGTCCATCAGGTTGTGATAGTACCCAGACTTGAAGTCAATGTGTTGAATGTTAGATGTGTCTGGGAGCTGTTTATAGACAGGAGCTGGTGTAGCTCTTCATATAAGTAAAATCAAGCATTCAAATGTTAAGAATTCTGCTTTTGTCCCTTCTATTATGTAGTTTTCTAATAGTAAAAGTTTACTACTTTTTCCAGTGATTTGACTGCCGATTTTGATTTCTCGCAAATGTATGATTGTATTAATATGTAGCATTTCCGGGTGAGCAACTTATACTCACTTTCCCACACTATTCATTGAAGATATAGCATAAATATCACACGACCAAAATGGATGTTCTTTTTGGTGAACTTGCAGGTCAGCTAGAAAACAAAATGAAACCAGTCCGCTTCATTACAACTGGTCCCACTTAATAGAACTATACAAAATTATCAGAGCCAAAGACGTGATAGATAATCAGGATCTTATTTCCAGTGTGAAAATATCAAATAGTAGTGTTTTATAGTGTTTAGGTGAGATAGAGAACATTAAAAGAAAATTTACATGACATGTTATTTTACAAAGTGCTAAGTACCTACAGTGCACTCGAGGGAAATGGTGGAATTGTAGAGCAATGTTTGAGTTATCTGGAGAGACACATGAACAGGCAGGGTACTGAGAGATAGATAATGAGCAGGCAGATGTGGAGTTTAAATTGGCATCATTGGCACATGCATTATGGGCTGAAGGGGCTGTTCTGTTTTATGCTTTTCAAAGTATTCTTGAATAGTTGGGTGAAAATTTCTTCTCTTTCCTCGGTAAATATGTTATACAGTTATTCTTGCTCACTTAGCAGTCATGATTGAAGACCTTGCTGTCTACCTGCTGTTTACTTTTCTCAGTAGGTCATTAGGATAGCTTTTTTAATATTTGGTTATCAGAGAGATTGTGGATCTTCAAAGCCTTAGCGTCTGATTCTCATTTTAGAAATGTGACTCTAGGTGAAACCTATGGATTTGGCTGAAATTACTGTGAAATGAATTGGCATTTCCTGTTCAAAATTTAATTGAAAGAAAACTGGAATGTGTTATGACAGTACAAAAAGCAGTTTTATCTCCCAGAATTACCTTCCCACTTGAACTTAATGGTGACTGAAAAGAAAATGAAGTAGTTTATTTGAATGTAGACATGGGGAAAAATTTATCCAGTCTGTTTGTATTGGAAACTCATTTGATCATTTAATAAATTATACACCATATTCCCTTAATTCACTTCATGATGTTAATCACTCTAAGACACTACTGACTGTAATGTAGAAATGCAGCAGCCATTTTGAAGACTGTTTCATCTGACCAACAGTTCTCATAAATAACCATGTCATCTGCCTTTCATCGAGCCATTGAAGAAATTGCACCCTTCAAATAGCATTAAAATGTTTCGGATGTCTTAAAACCTTTTGGTTTATTTCATCTGAATACTTTTAGTGATTTTTCTCAATTCCAGAATTCATCCATTTCCCCTTCCAATACTTCATATAGGTAAAAACACTAGGTGGCACTCTGCTCTATGTTGAATCTTAGATTAAAGTTAGTTAAGCTATTTTGTTTAGCTAGTAATCTCCAGATTCTGTTAACCTGATATTATACTACATGATACTACTTTCAACTAATATTTTAAGGTTTTTTTTTCAGTCTGTCCTAAAGGGAAAATCTAAAACTTAGAATTCTCCGTTTTTGTTACCAGTATCTGAAAGGTTAAGATTGGTGGAAATAATATCCCTAATCTTAATATTTCAATGTTCTGTCTGAGCTATAGATGTCCTTCTTTTTGACAGTGCGTGTGATTGTACATTTTGAAATTACTCTGAAGTAGTGTGTCTCGATTCTATTAATGGCTCCTGTTCGTTGGTGTATTTCATTATACACAGGTGCTAAATTACTTGTGTTTATCAAGTATCTAGTTATTTGAAAGATATCTGCATCAGTTTTACCAATTTGGATAGGTTACTTAAAATTTTGTAAATGTTGAAATTGGAGTTCTGATGAGTGAATCTTGGTTAGCTGATCAATAATTACTGAGTATTTTACTAGCTAATGAGCTACTTTCTTTAATCTCAACACCTTTTATTTCAGAAACAAGTCATTGAGGTTTTGCTTCAAAATCAAATTATATTACATCTCAAATATTCATGCAGTCTAACAGATTTAATAGTCATAACCTTTCTGAAGAGCAATATTAATAAAAATATTTTGTAACAGATTTTGGATTTATGCTATGGCCATACTATCACAAAGATTTGCCAGTTTCCTGTAATACTCTGCCTTGAGCCCCACTTCATTTTATTTGCTCAGATGTTCATTTGTAACTATCTAATTTTTGACCCTTGTCTTTGTTCTCTACTTCATAAATATGTCACCGAGAGCTCTGTCTGTAGCCTAATGCCTACCAGTTCTGCTGATGTACCCATCCGTGCCTGTTGATCTATACTGGTTCCAGTGGAAGCAATGTCTCGCTTAGTCCTTACCCTTGTTTTCAGATTTCTCAGTCTTGACCCTCCCTATTGTTGTAATCTCCAATTGTGGAATAGTTTTCAGATGCCACTGTTACTCTAATTCTGGTGGCTGTTTTTTCAATTGCCAAGGCTTTAAGCTCTACATAAATAATTATAGTAATTTGGGGCAACTGAGGAATCCGTCATTCATGTTGGTACGCCATTTTAGAGTATCCAGAAAAAGTACAATACTGTAACGCATCCATGCTTGTAGGTGGTAACAAAAAATTCCTTTTCTAAACAAGTCCTACCTCTTTTTATCTAACATAACTTTCTGGAAGTACTTTAGGTAATTAATTCTAATATCTAATGCAGCCTGGTTTGTCCTTGAGAACATTCCATGAAAGTACCATGGGATGTTTTGCCACATTACAGGTGAATTCACATTTGAATTTGTGGTTTTGCTGACAGACTGACAGAAAGTTATCCCTCTCTAGTGTTTTTTTTTTGCTGCTGTCTTGATACAGCTGGTGTATTCAGTTTGATCTTCCTGCATTAACCATGTAGTTTTGTTACCATCACTTTAACAATTTCTTACATTTCTGTGCATCTGAGCCCACAATCACAGTTATAGAATTAAAATTTGTCTTCTAAAGAGTGAACCCAAGAAAAGCATCTAGCCCAGATGTTGTCTCTGGCCCTGTCCTTTGATATGGTGCAGATCAGCTGACAGGGCTCTTTGCAAGCATTTTTAATGTCTCACTATTTCAACTGAGGTTCCCACTCACTTTAAGACTACCACTGTCATTCTGTTACTTAAGAAAAACAAGGTGACAAGATGCTGATCATGTGTTAACTCTAGCCTCCCAGAAAATTTTGACCCATTGCAATTTATGGCAGATGGCATCTACCTGGCAGTCATCTCTAGGGTATCGGGGAGGTGGGTGGAGAGATGCTTAATTCAAGCAAATGTATCTGCAAGCTCACACTTCCTTTTGAAACTGGATCTTTGACTTTGACTGGATCTTTGATGAATAGACTCCAGTCAGTACGGATAGGCACAAATCCCTTTGACAACATTATTCTCAACAATGGTGTCCCGCAAGGTTGTGCCCTCAGCCCCTTACTCTGCTCAGACTACACTCATAAAATGTATGGCCAGATTCTGCTCTAATTCCATCTACAAGCTTACAGATAATGCCACTGTAGTGGACTGTACCTCAAATAACAATGAGTCAGAGAATAGGAAAAAGATAGAGCTAGTAATATTGTGTTAATGACAGCAGCCTTTCCCTTAATGTCAACAAAAGGGCTATCCTTAACTTCAGGCAAGGGAGTGTATGTACATGTTCCTTTTCAATGGTGGTGACTTGTGAGAATTGAGAGCTTCAAGTTCCTAATGAACATCACCAATATCTTGTCCTGATCCAACCACATTAACACCATGGTCAAGGAAACTCAGTGTCTTTACCTCATCAGGAAGATAAAGAAATTTGGCATGTCTCCTTTGACCTCACCAATTTTTGTTGTTGCACCATAGAGGGCATTCTATCAGGGAGCATCATGGCTTGATATAGCAACTGCTCTGTCTGTTTCTGCAAGAAACTAAAGGGTTGTGGACATAACTTGCTTATCATGCAAACCAGCCTCCCTTCTATGGTCACAAACAAGAAAATCTGCACATGCTGGAAATCCAAGCAGCACATACAAAATGCTGCAGGTACTCAGCAGGTTAGGCGGCATCTATGGACAAGAGTACAGTCAACATTTCGGCCCGAAACCATTCAGTAGAACTGAAGAACAAAAGATTTAAAAGGTGGGGGGAGGGGAGGAAGAAACTGAAGGTGTAACTGGGAAGTGGAGTGGTGAAGTAAAGAGCTAGGAAGTTGATTGGTGAAAGAGATGCAGGGCTGGAGAGGGGGGAATCTTATATGAGAGGACAGAGTGCCATGGGTGAAAGAAAAGAGCACCAGAGGGAGGTAATGGGCAGGCAAGGAGATGAGGTGAGAGAGGGGAAAAGGGACTGGGAATGGTGAGGGGGAGGGACATAACTGGAAATTCAAGAAATCAATGTTCCTCCAACCGGAGCGTGGCCTCATCACGACTGCAGAGGAGGTCATGGACTGACTTAACGGAATGGGAAGTGGAACTAAAATGGGTGGCCACTGGGAGATCCCGCTTTTTCTGGCAGTCGGAGCACAGGTGCTCATTGAAGCAATCTCCCAATCTACGCTGAGTCTCATCAATATACAGGAGGCCACATCGGTAGCACCGGACATGGTATATGGTCCCAACGGACTTACAAGTGAAGTGTTGCCTCACCTGGAAAGACTGTTTGGGGCCCTGAATGGTAGTGAGGGAGGAGGTGTGTGGGCAGTTGTAGCACTTGTTCCATTTGCAAGGATAAGTGCCACGAGGGAGATCAGAGCAGAGAAACAAACGGACAAGGGAACAAGGACCCCACTTTGAGTATTGTGTTCAGTTCTGGTCACCTCACTACAGGAAGGATGTGGAAGCCATAGAAAGGGTGCAGAGGAGATTTACAAGGATGTTGCCTGGATTGGGGAGTATGCCAGGAGAATAGGTTAAATGAACTCGACCTTTTCTCCTTCGCGCAATGGAGGGTGAGAGATGATCTGATAGAGGTGTACAAGATGATGAGAGGCATTGATCATGTGAATAGTCAGAGGCTTTTTCCCAGGGCTGAAATAGTTGCCATAAGAGGACACAGGTTTAAGGAGCTCAGGAGTAGGTACAGAGAAGATGTCAGGGGTATGTTTCTTTACACAGAGTGGTGAGTGCATGGAATGGGCTGCTGGCAACCGTGGTGGAGGTGGATACGATTAGAAAAATTGAGGGCTATGGGGAAGTCTAGTAATTTCTAAGGTAGGGACATGTTAGGCTCAACTTTGTAGGCCGAAGGGTCTGTAACATGCTGTAGGTTTTCTATGTTTCTATGTGACAATCATAAAATCAATTTTGCCATTATCTACAACTTCTGGACAATGTGTTATGTTATCTCTTAGAAAATTCACTGATTTCCAATTCTCTTTCACTTTCACAAGTAACCACAGTCTAAATCATATGGAACATGACCCTGCCTTGTTTTAGGTAAATACACAATTTGCTGTGTTGCGTCATTTGATTGTAAAGAAATGACATTGATTCATATAAATTTGAAAATAGCAGGAATGGATTAGTAGTGTAACTTCCAGATTTTATTCAAACCAACGAGTAAAGAAGTTGAAAATCTACAGCTTTTGTGAATAGTTGAAGGAATCTATTTCAATTTGCTGATTCAACTTGCGTATCTTGCATTAAAAATAGTACTTTTCCATGTTTTGAAGATGAAAATGAACAGGTCTTGTAATTTCAGTAGTAGAAAGAAGGGAGAGTTTAAGCTAGAATTGCTGGGGGTTGGGAACCAAAGAGACGGAGGAAGGGGTGTTTGGCTGACAAATAGAGAAAGCTTGGAGACAGTGTGAGAGGGAAGATAGGTAGGTGATAGAGAAGGGATGCGCTCAGACTGATGGTTTGAAGATGTGTCTATTTTAACGCAAGAAGCACCATGAACGAAGCGAATGAGCTTGGATCGTGGAGCAGTACTTGGAGCTATCATGTTGTGGCCATTACAGAGACTTGGATGGTTCAGGGGCAGGAATGGTTACTTCGACTGCTAGGCTTTTGATGTTTCAGAAAGGACAGGGAGGGAGGTAAAAGATGTGGGGCCATGGCACTGCTGATCAGAGAGTGTCACGGCTGCAGAAAAGGAGGAAGTCATGGAGGGATTGTCTACTGAGTCTCTGGGTGGAAGTTAGAAACAGGAAGGGGTCAATAATTCTACTGGGTGATTTTTATAGACCACCCGATAATAGCAGGGATATAGAGGAGTAGATAGGCAGACAGATTCTGGAATGGTGTAATAATAACAGGGTTGTCGTGGTGGGAGATTTTAATTTCCCCAGTTGATTGGCATCTCCCTAGAGCAAAGAGTTTAGGTGGGGTAGTATTTGTTAGGTGTGTTCAGGAAGGTTTCCTGACACATGTAGATAAGCCTATAAGAGGAGAGGCTGTACATGATCTGGTATTGGGAAATAACCTGGTCAGGTGTCTCAGTGGGAGAGCATTTTGGTGATAGTGATCACAATTCTATCTCCTTTACCATAGCATTGGAGAGGGATAGGAACGGACAAGTTAGGAGAGCGTTTAACTGGAGTAAGGGGAAGTATGAAGCTGTCAGGCAGGAACTTGGAACTATAAATTGGAAACAGATGTTCTCAGGTATATGTACAGCGGAAATGTGGCTAATGTTCAGGGGAACATGCGTGGTGTTCTGCATAGGTACGTTCCGATGAGACAGAAAGGATAGTAGGGTACTGGAACCGTGGTGTACAAAGGCTATTGAAAATCTAGTCAAGAATAAAAGAAAGCTTAGGAAAGGTTCAAAAAACTAGGTAATGATACAGATCTAAAAGATTATAAGGCTAGCAGGAAGGAGCTTAAAAATGAAATTAGGAGAGCCTGAAGAGGCCACGAGAAGGCCTTGGCGAGCAGGATTACAGAAAACCACAAGGCATTCTACAAGTATGTGAAGAGCAAGAGGATGAGACATGAGAGAATAGGACGAGTCAAGTGTGACAGTGAAAAAGTGTGTATGGAACCGGGGGAGATAGCAGAGGTACTTAATGAATACTTTGCTTCAGTATTCACTACAGAAAAGGATCTTGGTGATTGTAGGGGTGATTTACAGTGGATTGAAAAACTTGAGCATGTAGATATGAAGAAAGAGGATGTGCTGGAGCTTTTGGAAAGCATCAAGTTGGATAAGTCTCTGGAACTGGATGAGATGTACCCCAGGCTACTGTAGGAGGTGAGGGAGGAAATTGCTGAGCCTCTGGCAATGATCTTTGCATCATCAATGGAGATGGGAGAGGTTCAGGAGGATTGGAGGGTTGCAGGTATTGTTCCCTTGTTCAAGAAAGTGAGTAAAGATAGCACAGGAAATTACAGACCAGTGAGTTTTACTTCAGTGGTTGGTAAATTGATGGAGAAGATCCTGAGAGGCAGGATTAATGAACATTTGGAGAGGCATAATATGATTAGGAATATTCAGCATGGCTTTGTCAAAGGCAGGTCGTGCCTTACGAGCCTGTTTGGATTTTTTGAGATATGACTAAACACTTTGATTAAGGAAGAGCAGTAGATGTAGTGTAGATGGATTTCTGCAAGGCATCTGATAAGGTACCCCATGCAAGGCTAATTGAGAAAGTAAGGAGGTATGGCATCCAAGGGGACATTGCTTTGTGGATCCAGAACTGACTTGCTCACAGAAGGCAAGGAGTGGTTGTAGATGGGTCATATTCTGCATGGAGGTTGGAGACCAGTGGTGTGCCTTGGATCTGTTCTGGGACCCCTTCTCTGTAATTTTTATAAGTGACCTGGATGATGAAGTGGAGGGATGGATTAGTAAATTTGCTGATGACACAAAGGTTGGGGGTGTCATGGAAAGAGCAGAGAGCTGTCAGAGGTTACAGCAGGACATTGATAGGATGCAAAACTGGGCTGAGAAGTGGCAGATGGAGTTCAACCCAGATAAGTGTGAGGTGGTTCATTTTGATAGGTCAAATATGATGGCAGAATATAGTATTAATAGTAAGACTCTTTGGCAGTGTGGAGGATCAGAGGGATCTTGGAGTCAGAGTCCATAGGACACTCAAAGTTGCTGCGCAGTTCACTGTGTGGTTAAGAAGGCATTGGCCTTCCTTAACCATGGAATTGAATTTAAGAGCCAAGGTCCCTGGTCAGACCTCACTTGGAGTACTGTGCTTAGTTCTGGTCACCTCACTACAGGAAGTATGTGGAAACTTATAGAAATGGTGTGGAGGAGATTTACAAGGATGTGACCTGGATTAGGTAGTGTGCCTTATGAGAATAGGTTGAGTGAACTTGGCTTTTTCTCCTTGTAGTGACGGAGGATGAGAGGTGACCTGATAGAGGTGTATAAGATGATGAGAGGCACTGATCATATGGATAGTCA
The DNA here is from genome assembly GCF_030144855.1 of Hypanus sabinus. Lineage (NCBI taxonomy): Eukaryota > Metazoa > Chordata > Chondrichthyes > Myliobatiformes > Dasyatidae > Hypanus > Hypanus sabinus. Next base: position 173,957,747 of record NC_082706.1, read on the forward strand.
GAGGCTTTTCCCCCAGAAATGGCTAACACGAGAGGGCACAGTTTTAAGGTGCTTAGAAGTAGGTACAGAGGAGACATCAGGGGTTTCGTTTTTTAAGGAGAGAGTGGTGAGTGCGTGGAATGGGCTGCTGGCGACAGTAGTGGAGGCGGATATGATAGGGTCTTTTAAGGGACTCATGGATAGGTACACGGAGCTTAGAAAAACAGAGGGCTATGGGTACCTGTTTGGCACAGCATTGTGGGCCAAAGGGCCTCTATTGTGCTGTAGGTTTTCTATGTTTCTAGAAGGGTAAAATGTGATTGAATGTTTAATGGACATTTGCCTTCTCTCCCAGAAGAATACCATAAATGTTATATGATACTGTTGGAACTGTTTGATCTCCAAACATAGCTGTTGTACACCCACCTCAAGGGAAATTTCAACAGAGAAATCCTTAATTTATTAGAATGCATATGGATGAAAGGAAAAGTGGAGGGCTATGTAGGAGATAATGGTTAGATTGTGCTTGGAGTAGGTCAAGAAGTCTGTACAACATTGTGGGCCGGAGACCCTGTACTGTGCTGAATTAATCTATATAGAGAGAAGCACAGGATATCCAGCAGCTTGCTACTGACCATGACAACAAATTCTGCAACACTGTCAAGGTCTTCCATGATCTAAATGTTTGAGTCTCTCCTGAGATTCAAGAACTGAGCAGTCATTATTAATGGGTCAATAGTACACAATTGGTTTTGGAAGAAGCATTTCAAAGAACTCTTTGGTTGTCTCTTTCCTTGACCACCCGCCAGCAAAAAATGAGGTTCTGGCTTCTTACCAGCCCAGTATGACACGTAAGTAAAGAGGCTCTTGAAAAATATCAGGGAAATAGTCTGACAACACAAGCCCATCTGTAGTAAAAAAAAAACTGGGGAAGATTAATTTCAGAAGATGATTTGTGATCTCCCATATCTAAAAAGAGCAGGACATGTCGGGGCATGAGAGATGCTGTAGTTATGGCCATCTTCCTGAACTGAGCATCATGGTAACAGTGGAAGGGTCACCCATCAACTGCTGTAGTATTGTTATCTCAAGGGCCAAAGTGCATGATGAATGCTCTATTCCATTTGCTACTTTTTCATTCTCCCATTCTTAGTCCTTTTACAGATTTCCTACTTCCTCAAGACTGCCTGCCCCTCTGCAAACTTGGCCACAAAGCCATCAATTCTGTCATCACAATCATTGGCATGTGCTGTGAAAAGAACTGGTCCCAACTCCGGCCCCTGCAGAACACCACTAATCACTACCAGCCAACCAGAAAAGGGATCCTTTATTCTGACACTTTGCCTTCTGCCAGTCAGCCAAACTTCTATCCATCAATTCTGCTCTCAAGCACGTCTCTCCCATTTCTTGCACATCTGCCCTCACCCCATCCACCCGCCATTCCACTCGGGATAGGGTTCCTGTTGTCCTCACCTACCACTCCACCAGCCTCCAGGTCCAACGTATAATTCTCCGTAACTTCTGCCACCTCCAACGGGATCCCACTACCAAGCACATCTTTCCCTCCCTCCCTCTTTCTACTTTCTGCAGGGATCGCTCCCTACGCGACTCCCTTGTCCACTCGTCCCCACTGATCTCCCTCCTGGCACTTATCCTTGTAAGCGGAACAAGTACTACACCTGCCCTTACACTTCCTCCCTCACCACCATTCAGAGCCCCAGACAGTCATTCCAGGTGAGGCGACACTTCACCTGTGAGTCGGCTGGTGTGGTATACTGCGTCCAGTGCTCCCGGTGTGGCCTTTTATATATTGTTGAGACCCGACGCAGACTGGGAGACAGTTTCGCTGAACTCTGTCTGCCAGAGAAAGCAGAATCTACCAGTGGCCACACATTTTAATTCCACGTCCCATTCCCATTCTGATATATCTATCCATGGCCTCCTCTGCTGTCAAGATGAAGCCACACTCAGGTTGGAGGAACAACACCTTATATACTGGCTGGGTAGCCTCCAACCTGATGGCATGAACGTTGACTTATCTAACTTCCGTTAATGCCCCTCTTCCCCTTCTTACCCCATCCCTGATATAATTAGTTTTTTTTTCTCTCTCTCTGCCCATCACTCTGCCTGTTCTCCATCTCCCTCTTGTGCTCCCCTCCCCCCTTCTTTCTCCCTAGGCCTCCCATCCCATGATCCTTTCCCTTCAACAGCTCTGTATCCCTTTTGACAATCACCTTTCCAGCTCTTAGTTTCATCCCACCCCCTCCGGACTTCTATCATTTCACATTTTCCCCCTCCCCCTCCTACTTTCAAATCTCTATCTTTCCTTTCAGTTAGTCCTGACGAAGGGTCTCGGCCCGAAACGTCGACAGTGCTTCTTCCTATAGATGCTGCCTGGCCTGCTGTGTTCTACCAGCATTTTGTGTGTATTGTTTGAATTTCTAGCATCTGCAGATTTCCTCGTGTTTAAACTTCTATCCATGCTATTTTCTTTCCTGTAATACCTTGGGCTCTTATCTTGTTAAGCAGCCTCATGTGGTACCTTGTCAAAGGCCTTCTGAAAATCCAAGTACACAACATCAACTGATTCTCCTTTGTCTATCCTGCTTGTTATTTCTTCAAAGAATTCCAACAGGTATGTCAGGCAAGATTTCCCATTAAATAAACCATGCTGACTTGGGCATATTTTATCATGTGTGTCCAAGTGCCCCAACACCTCATCCTTAATGATGGACACCAACCACTAAAGTTAAGCTAATGGGCCTATAATTTCCTTTCTTCTGTCTGTCTGCTTAACTTCTTATTAAGTGAAGTGACATTTGCAATTTTCCAGTCCTCTGGGACCATTCCAGAATCTATTCCAGAGAGATTGTTACTAATGCCTGCACAATCTCTTCAGCTACCTCTTTCATAACTGTAGGATGTAGTCCTCCTGGTCCAGGTGACTTGAAAACCTTCAGACCTTAGCTTCCCAAGCAGCTTCTCCTGAACAATAGCAATTTCACTCCCTTCTGTCTGTCCACTGACAATCTCTGACATACTGGTAGTGTCTTCCACAGTGAAGAATATCGCAAAATACACAATATTTTCTGTTATTTCTTTGTCCCACAGTACTATTTCTCCACCATAATCTTCCAGTGGTCCGATATCCATTCTTGCTTCTCTTACTCTTTATATATCTTTAAAAGCTTTGGTATCCTCTTTTATGTCGTTGGATAATTTGCCTCCATATTTCATCTTTTCTCTCGATAACTTTTTTAGTTGCCTTTTGTTGGTTTTTAAAAGCTTCTCAATCTTCTAACTTCCCACAAATTTTTGCTCCATTATATGCCCTCTTTTGCTTTTATGTAATCCTTGACTTCCTTTATCAGCCACAGTTCCTTATTCTCCATAGAACGATAGAACACTACAGCACAGTACAGGCCCTTCAGCCCCCAATGTTGTGCTGATCCATATAATCGTTTTTTAAAAAAAAAGTACTAAACCCACACTACCCCATAACCCTCCATTTTTCTTTCATCCATGTGCCTGTCCAAAAGGCTATTAAATACCCCTAATGTTTTAGCCTCCACCACCGTCCCTGGCAAGTCATTCCTGGCACTCACAACCCTCTGTTTATATTAAAAAAAACTTTACCCCTGATGTCTCCCTTAAACTTCCCTCCCTTAATTTTGTACATATGCCTTCTGGTGTTTGCTATTGGTGCCCTGGGAAACAGGTACTGACTATCTACCCTATCTATGCCCCTCATAATCTAGTAGACCTCTATTAGTAGACCCCTCTCATTCTTCTACGCTCTAAAGAGAAAAGTCTCAACTCTGATAACCTTGCTTCATATGACTTGTTCTCCAAACCAGGCAACACCCTGGTAAATCTCCTCTGCACCCTCTCTATAGCTTCCACATCCTTCCTATAATGAGGTGACCAGAATTGAACACAATACTCTGTGCAGTCTCACCAGAGATTTGTGGAGTTGCAACATGACTTCTCTACTCTTGAACTCAGTCCCCCTGTTAATGAAGCTTAGCATCCCATAGGCCTTCTTAACTTCCCTATCAACCTGTGCAGCAACCTTGAGGGATGTATGGATTTGAACCCCAAGGTCCCTTTGTTCATCCACACTCTTAAGTAACTGACCATTAATCCTGTATTCAGTCTTCTGGTTTGACCTTCCAAATTGCATCACCTTACACTTGTCCAGATTGAACTCCATCTGCCACTTTTCTGCCCAACTCTGCAGCCTGTCTATATCCTCTTGTAACCTTCGACCACCTACAGCTCCATCCACAACTCCTCCAATCTTCGTGTCATCCGCAAACTTACTCACCCATCCTTCCGCCTCTGCGTCCAGCTCATTTATAAAAATCAGAAATAGCAGGGGTCCCAGGACAGATTCCTGCGGCACTCCACTAGTCACCGAGATCCCTGCGGCATTCTACTAGTCACCGATCCCTAATCCACTAATCGACTAATCCACTCCACTAATCCCTTTAGAATTATTCTTCATCTATGCGATGTATCTATCTTGTGCCTTCCAAATTGCCCCCAGTAATTCCAGTTGTTGGTGTTTTGCTGTCATCTCTGCTAGTGTCCCCTTCCTATCAACTTTAGTCAGTTCCCCTCTCCTGTCTCTGTAATTCTCTTTACTCCACTGTAATACTGATACATCTGATTTTAGCTTCTCAAACTGTAGGATTGATTCTATCATATTATGATCACCGCCCACTAAGGATTCCTTTACCTTTAGCTTCCTAACCCACAATATTGTTGCTGATAATCTCTTTTACTGAGCATGGCAGTTGTGCTTATTTGGAGAGTGAGCTCCAAGATATTAACTTGTTATGTTAGTACTTAAGGGATGAAAAAGGTGGGAAAAGTAGTGAAGTTGATGGTTAGTGATGATCGTGTTAGACGGAGCTTGCTCCTGTTTTCAGTATCTGACTCATTGACTGAAACACAGAGGAAAGGACCTTGCACATTACAAAGATCATCTTTTTGATCCTTCCTGCCCACCGAACTGCTACAAATTTGCCTCTTTTAACAGCACCTACACTCGAGGCTCTGGAAAATATTAACCACTTTTTCATATCTCAGATGAAAGCTCTTAGCAAAGGCTATTGTTGGCAGTGAAATACACCTTTGGTTTCTTTAATTTTTGTCATTACTGTATGCTTCTGAAATCCACCGGTGAGAAATATGAGCTAAGTCAGCACCCTTTTAAAAGCCACCATCGTTGGCATCGAAGTGCCAATTACAGTTGCAAGCAAGAAAAAATCTGCCGATGCCTGGATTTCCAGCAGAGCACACAAAATGCTGGAGGAACTCAGTGAGCCAGGCAGCATTGAAGGGAAAAAGATACAGACCACATTTCAGGCCAAGGCGTCAACTATACTTCTTTTCTTAGATGCTGCCTGGCCTGGTGAGTTCCTTCAGCCTTTTGTCTGTGTTGCACCAACTACAGTCGACAGGCTATATGATTTGTATGCCCGACAGCAGATTGTTAAAGCTCTTGCTATTCCAAAAATGGCAACAATGAAGGTGATGAAGAAAATTCAATGTTCAATGTAAATTTATTACCAAAGTTACATATATCACCATATAGAACCATGAGATTCATTTTCTTGTGGGCATTCACAATAAATGCTAAGAAGAACTAAAATAAACAAGCAAATAATAAATAAGCAATAAATTTTGAGAACATGAGATGAAGAGCTCTTGAAAGTGAGTGTATCAGTTCTGGGAATAGTTCAGTGGGGTGAGTGAAGTTATATTATACCCTCTGGTTCAAGGGTTCCCTGATGGTTTACGATAATAATTGTTTCTAAACCTAGTGGTGTGTGTCCTGGAAAATGATTCAAGAATGTTTCCAAAGCCTCAATGTGTAACCTTGGCACAACACATCAGCCAGGTAGGGTAATGGCAAATGAACATTCAAGGTAATTATGGGAAATTCAGGTCCTATATTGGGAGAATGCAGATGCCCTGCATGAACATTAAGAGTAGAGTACTACTCCCTAGATCACTTATCTGCTATCCTTCCAAGCATTATCTGCCTCGTCAGTGGAAGGATATGTGGGTTACACATTGACTTCACCAGCCAACATGGAACCCACAAAACTGGAGTATAAGCAAAATAGCCTTGATGCTGAGGGACTGCCCTGACTTGTATATGGGAAATTTGGTCCCATACACTATGATAATGCTGTGTATAATATTAATTGCATTTAAAAGTTCCAATATATTCCTTTGGGCCAGAGTATGAATTTGGTAACAAGCTGGCAGAATGTCATTAATCTGTGGGGAACACTATTAATTCTTTGTTTTGGTTTCTTGATGAGGTCTGTCTTGATCTTAAATCACAGATCCTTGAGTAATGTTGCCTTGAGTTGAGATTCTGTTTGAGTCTGTGAAATGGCAAAAAAAATCTGACACCTGACTAAGCCGTAGCCATTTGTTTAAAAATCTCTGCAGTTGGTACAGTGCTGGATGGTCCTTTTGTACTGTATCATTTTGAGATATAATTATTTGTAAGTAAGTTTGCATGCATAGTTTTAGCTTTCTCCAATTTAAAAGAAATTATAGCAAATTAATATTCATTTAATATTGGAACAGTTTAGATCTTTCATTGGTATGGGGAATCTGAATAATGGTAAAAATTGTGACTGAATTGAAATGCTGTTTCTATAAACACAATCTGTCCAAAATATTTTCCTCATCTGCTAATGACGCGTGAGAGTGTGTACTCTTATATCTTTGGTTTATAGATCAATGAACCTACAGTATTATAAAATTAAACATTGAAAATGTCTGAACTGCTTTGTGATATCTGTATATTTTTATGTTTTTGAGGAACAAGTTGCTGAACTTACTATGATTTTATAAGGAATGGTCATCTGAATCAGTTTCTTTCCTATAGCATTGTGCAGGTTCCTGTCCACATTTGTTTGCTCATAATCTTAAAATCCAAGTATAAATGAACCTGACAGAAATGACACTCAGTCTGACAGATGGGTTTTCAGCTGTAACCTGTTCAGTATTCACATTTGTACACTTGTTGTCTGATTTTCTTTTTCTCTCCTCTGCTTATACATTATTTGTCAGCTGCTGTTCACTTTTTTTCTTCAACATAGGCAGAAAATTTTCAGTCAATTTTTTTTGGGTATGTGCAGAAGGATCACTCAAACCTGAAGCTTTCAATGATGTATCTTTGGCTATCAGGGTGACAGAAGGAATTCTGTGAATTCTGTGTCTTGAGGACTTTGCAGTTTCTGTGCCACACCTGGAGTACTATGTACAAGTTCTGTTCCCCTGCTTAAGAAGGATATAGTAACCATGAAGGCATTTCTAAAGAGATTCATCAAGTCAATCCCGGGATTGACAAGAACAGCTAAACAGATTGGTTGTGCATTTTGTTTTTGAGCCCAGAAAAGAGATGTTTCAGTAAGATCACTTTATATTCCAAGGGCACATGTTGAGGTAGTTGTAGGGACTAAGCATAGGGTCTCAAAAGAGGAAGCTGTTTGAAGGGATTGATCATTTGGAGAAATATAGAAATAGTTTTTCTCAGAAGCTGAATCTCTGGAATTCTGCTCTAGAGAATTGTGGCAGCTAGTTCCATAAGTACTTAAAATGGAGGTAGATAAGTTTTTGAAAGTATAGTGCATTGAGGAGTTGTGGATGTGGCATAAAAGGGGATGTTGAGGCCTGGTTTTGATCAGTTCCGATCATATTGAATGGCAGGCAGCTTTAAATAGTTAGGTTGCCTATTATTATTTTGATGTGTCAAGGGTGGACCAAGAGCTTCAGTTTGGGGAAATTGCACTAAAAATTTATTTGTGATGAACTTTTTTGAATACGTCTAGGTCAATGATAAAACATTTTTCCATATAATGTAACTTTCTAGTTGCCCTCTTGGTTTGGTTCTGCAGCTAGTAGAAAGTGGGTGAAACCAGTAATTTAGTTGAAGTAGATTAAAACTGAATTGGAGCTTTTCAGATTTCCCAAATCAATAGAAAATAAGGTATGAGAGAATCAGTTATTAAAACAGCTTTGGGGCTATTTATTAGTGCTAATGAAAGCCCGATTTAAAGGGAGCACAGAGGATTTTTCAATTTTGAAATCTATAACAATTTTTAGATTACCTTGAAAGCTAAATTGGAAAAATTGCAGAACTTTAGATACCAACAATCAATAAAAGATGTAATGAACATTAATGTACTATCAAGATCCATCGGAATTTGTTTTCCAGTAGAAATAAGCCTTTTTAAAAAGAATCATATGCAATATTTCATATCCCAATAGTTTGTTTTTCTTCCATGTACATGAAATCTTTTGCTTTTCTCAGGATTGTCCTATGGCTCAATGATGTGTCCTGAATGGAAAGGGTTTTTGTATAATACTGTAAAAGTATGTGAATGTGCTGCAATTCAAGTGGTTGATCATGTTGAGTGTTAATGATAAGTCTGTTCATTATTCCTAAAAGGTGCTTAGATTTACTGTTTGGGATGCAGCTCAGATGTTTTGAGTTCAGATGAGGTGCAAGTGAAGCCAATAAAAGGAGCTTTAGAGTATAAAGACAAATACACTTAAATGTATACAATGTTTACAAACAAAATGAGTTTTACAAAAGATGAGGGAAGTACCTAAGAGTTATCTTAGGGTGGGGCTTCCCAGTCTTTATTATGCTTTGGATCCATACCACTAACCGAGGGGTTCATGGATCCCAGGTTGGGAACCCCTGTCGGGGTATCTGTCAGATTAGTACTGATCTATGTCATAATTTTCCAAGCAGTGAATGGATGATTCTCTAAGAATGTAGCATAAATCATTTTGGAGGAATAATGAAAAGTACATGGAGCAGTCTCTCGTTTAGGGCATAAATTTTAATGATTAAGTACTAGAGGCATTACGGAAGCTGTATAAGTGTAGTTTAGTGCCAAGGGAAAATGTCTGTTCAAAACGTACTTGCAAGAGAAAAGGGGTTAGTAATTATCATTAACACAAGAGATACTGCAGTTGCTGGAAATCCAGAGCATCTCACAGAAAATGCTGGAGCAACTTTAGCAGGTCAGGAAGCATCTATGGCAATGAATAAACAGTCGACATTTCAGGCCAAGACACTTCTTCAGGTCTGAGAAGGAAGGGGAAGATGCCAGAATAAAATGGTGGAGGAAGGAAAAAGGGGACTAGTACGGAAGGTGATAGGTGAAGTCAGATGGATGGGAAGGTAAAGGGCTGGAGAATAAGGAATTTGATAGAAGAGAGTGGGCCATGGGAGCAGGAGAGAAGGAGGGGCACCAGGGGGGAGATGATAAGCAGGCGAGGAGAAGAGGTAAGAGTCTGCAGTGGGAAAGGGAAGGGGTACAGAAAGAAATTATGTGAAGGAGAAATCGATATTCATACTATTAAGGTTGGAAGCTACCTAGAAGGAATGTAAGTGTTGCTCCTGCAACCTGAGAATGGCATCACCAAAGGCAAAAGAGGAGACTGTGGATTGACATGCCAGAATGGGAAGGATATAGGAATTAAAATGGTTGGCCAGAAATTTTGTTCTTAGTGGGGGCACTTAACAAAGTGGTCCTCCAATTTATGTCGGGTCTCACCAAGTGGAACTGTATCCCTGTTAAGGTGGCAGGAAGAGATGAAGAATTTCTTTTGCCAGACTGTAGAACTTGTGGCATTCATTGCCATAGATGGTTGTGTTGGCCAAGTCATTAGTTATATTTAAAACGGAAGTTGATAGGGTTTTGAATGGTCAGAGCTTCAAAGGTTACAGGGAGAAGGCAGGAGAATGGGGTTGAGAGAGATAATACGTTGGGATAGTGGAGCAGCCTCAGTAAGTCCAATTCTGCTCCTATGTCTATGGCCTTGTGGTCCTTATTACCTTGAAATTTTTAATGTATTTACTGTACAGTTAAACATTTTATTTAAATCTTTGCTAAAAACAAAGGTGAAAAACTCATTCTGTTGCATTTAATCATCTATGCCAGTGAAGAAATGGGATGCCCTAATCCCAGAGATGATCCTGAATACTGTAAAAAGGGAGGAAACAGGTGAAAAGACGTGTTATCATCTGGGACATTTGTCTTGCAGAGCTTCCTATTTCCACCATTTCAAAAAGCAAAGCAGCAGTGAAGAGAATAACAGAAACTTTATCCTCTTTCTATAATATTGGAGGTAGGGATATAATAGAGACGGAATCATCGAAGATGAGGTCAAAGTACTATCTTTGCTCTCTCCCCAATCATTCAACTGAGAAATGTGCTGCTTGGCAGGAACTGAAGAAGATATCTACTCTTGACACTTAAAGCAGCCAAGCACAGTTTGAATTAACACACACAAAATGCTGGTGGAATGCAGCAGGCCAGGCAGCATCTATAGGAAGAAATGCAGTTGACGTTTTGGGTCGGACCCCTTGTCAGGACTAACGGAAAAAGAGATAGTAAGAGATTTGAAAGGGGGAGGGGGAGATCTGAAATGATAGAAGGCAGGAGAGGGAGGGATGAAGGTAAGAGCTGGGCAGTTGATTGGCAAAAGGGATACAAAGCTGGTGAATGGGGAGTATCATAGGATGGAAGACCTTGGAAGAAAGAATGTGGGAGGGGAGCACCAGAAGAAGATAGAGAACAAGCAATGAGTTGTTGGGAGAGGGAAAGAGGAAAAAAATTTTAGTTTAAAAATTAGGGGTGGGGTAAGAAGGGGAGGAGGGACATTAACAGACGTTAGAGAAATCAATGTTCATGCCTTCAAGTTGGAGGCTACCCAGATGGAATATAAGGTGTTGCTGAGTGTGGCTTCATCTCAACAGTAGAGGAGGCCATGGATTGACACATTGGAATGGGAATGGGACGTGGAATTAAAATGTGTGGCCACTGGGAGATCCTGCTTCCTCTGACGGACAGAGCATAGGTGTTCTGACGAAGGGTCTCAACCCGAAACGTTGACTGTACTTGTTCCTATAGATGCTGCCTGGCCTGCTGCATTCCACCAGCATTTTATGTGTGTTACTTGAATTTCCAGCGTCTACAGATTTTCTCGTGCTTGCATTGTTTGAATTGTATTTTTGGAGGCAATACAAGATTAAGCTATGCCCTATTATCACTCAATCCCATGGCCTTTGAAAGACCTCAAAGGTTGTGCTGCTTGTTTGCAATTCTAATAGTAAGGCTTAGATGACAACAATTATGTGAATTCCACAGATTCACTGCCTTCTGGTTGAAGAAACTCCTCCTCATCCCTGTTCAAAATGGATGTCCTTCTATTTTGAGACTATGCCCTCTCTTTCTCGACTCACCCACTATAGGAAATGTCCTCTCCAGATCCACTTTATTTAGGCCTTTCAATATTCAACAAGTTTCAATGAGATTCTCCTTCATTCTTCTGAACTCCAGTGAGTACAAGTGCAGAAGCATCAAACAATCCTCGTATGTTAACTCTGTCATTTCCAGGATCGTTCTTGTGAACTTCCTCTGGACTCTCTCCAATGCCAGCACATCCTTCATTGGATAAGGGGCCTAAAACTGCCCATGATTCTCCAACTGCAGTCTGACAAATGCCTTATGAAGCCTCAGAATTACATCTATGCATTCCTATTCTTATCCTCTCGAAATGAATGCTAATGTTGCATTTGCCTTCCTTACTAGACTCAACCTGCAAGTTAACTTGTCAGGAATCTTGCACAAGGATTTCCAAGTCCATTTGCATCTGATTTTTGAATTTTCTCCCTGATTAGAAAATAGTCTATGCCTTTGTCTTTCTGCAAACACCCTGCTCCCTCAACACTACTTGCTCCTCCACCTATCTTCATATAGTCTGCAAACTTGGCTACAGATCAATCAATTCTGTCATCCAAATCATTGACATATAATGTGAAAGGAAGCCAACCAGAAAAGGCCCCCTTTATTCACACTCTTTGTTCCTGCCATTCAACCAATCTTCTGTCCATGCTGGTATCTTTCCTGTAATACCGTGTTCCTTAAATTTGTTTAGCAGCCTCATGTGGCTCCTTGTCCAATGACTTCTGAAAATACAAATAAACAACTGCTGTCTCCTTTGTCTATACTGCCTGTTATTTCCTCAGAGTTCAACAGGTATGAATTATATGCTTGATCGATCATTGTCCATTTTGATGCATGTAGCAGCACTTGTGATATTTTGTGCAAGCCTATTGCAGCCTTTGGTGGAATGTATTTTTTCCAACATTCAAGGCTCATTATTTGCCATTGTGTATGGTTCATCAAAGTCACTCGGACTTCTCCCCTTTCCTTTCCAGTCTTGGTGAAGGGTCTCGGTCAAAAACTTTGACTGTTCACTCTTTGCCATAGATGTTATGTAGCCTGCTGAGTTCCTCCAGCATTTTGTGTGTGTTGCTTTGGATTTCCAGCATCTGCAGATTTTCTCGTTTTTATAATTCACCAGCAGTTATTGTTCCATGGAGCAAGTACATAGAGGCTACTTGGGTGGATGTGAAACAAATGAATGACATTTGGAACAGGACAAGACCATCCAGTTTCTTGAGTCTTTCCCACCATTCATGAAGATTGTGACTAATCTTGTGCACAGAGCCATTTTCCAGCATTATTTCCATATGTTAATCTACTTCGTTATGGGTTCCAGCACTTTTCCTGTCATAGTTATCAGGCTAGGAAGTTTATATTTCCTGCTGTCTATCTGCTTACTTCCTTGAGATAGTGACTTCCTATTCTACCTTCCATATGGCTTGTCACGTCTGCTCCGCCATTCATTAAAATCAATGGCTAATCTGATCTGGTGAGCATTCTGATATTAGCAAGTCAAATGAATTTTTATGACATTTCTGTGGTTGTGTGGTCATCATTACAAATGACTAGTTTTTTAAAATTTGGTTCATAATCTGGAATTTAAATTCCATACATGCCACAGTGGGTTGAATTTGCATCTCAGCATTAGTAGCCCTGCTCTCTAGGCTACTAATCAGATAATACATCCTCGTTACCTTAGTTGAAATGTTTCAGGAAAGTGTTGTGTCCTCATGATCTGCAGCTTTCTAGTACTTTGAGCCATCCAATTAGATGCTTTGAAATATAGTCACTTGTCATAGTGTAGAAACTAGACAATGTGTACAACAATAAAGTAATTGGATTCTTTTCATTTATCCTAATGATTAAATATTAGGATACTGTGGGGAAGCTTTGGGCAGTTGCCAGGGAGCTGATGTAACTTTGCATAAAAACTTACTTGAAAACTTTCAATTCTACCTGTGGAAGTACCCAAGAACTATGCTAAAGTGTTGTCGGGATTATATGCTCTCCCTTGTAGAGCTTGAATCCATGCATTTCATGAAGTGTGAATTATACCATCTAAGTGACAATTAACATATTCAGTAGTGGGTATACTTGAATGGTTACTGATAGTGCATCTACCAAACAACTTGCTCAATTCTGCCATCCTTTCGCCCAGAGAAGAGTCATACCAGAATTGGGAGGGTTGGGGCCATGTCAGAGGTTAAACTGAAGAACATCTGGAACAGAGGTCAAATCTGCCACACATTTACTGAAGGGACACGGTGTGGTGTGCAAATATAATACCAGTCTTCACTGTAACAGGCATTTTGCTTGTATCCATGGTTGATTTGCAAGCCCATAGCAGTTACACGAATGAAAGCAAATACAAATGAATTTTCAGGACTTTTTTGGTTGAGAAGTGCCCTTCTGCATAGGACCTTGAGGTCTTCAAGCCTGTTCAGCCATTAAAGAAGATTGTGTTTGGTTCTTGACCTAAATCTAACCCCTATAGACATCAATGGATCTGGGGTTGAGAGGGTGAACATCTTTAAATTCCTCAGCATAAACATCACAGAGGATCTCACGTGGTTTGTACATACTGGCTGTGTGGTGAAAAGGCACACAGCGCCTCTTTCACCTCAGATGGTTGAAGTTTGCTATGGGTCCCCAAATCCTAAGAACTTTCTATATGGGCACAATTGAGAGCATCTTGACTGGATGCATCACTGCCTGGTATAGGAACTGTACCTCCCTTAATCGCAGGGCTCTGCAGGGAGTGGTTAGGACAGCCCAGCACATCTGTAGATGTAAATTTCCCACTATACAGGACATTTACAAAGACAGTTGTATAAAAAGGGCGCGAAGGATCATTGGAGACCTGAGTCACCCCAGTCACAAACTGTTCCAGCTGCTGCCATCCAGGAAACTACCACAGCATAAAAGCTAGGACCAACAGGTTCCAGGACAGCTTCTTTCACCAGGCCATCAGTCTGCTTAATTTGTATTTCTGTTATATTGACTAACCTGTTGTACATAATATTTATTATAAATTACTATAATTACACATTTGAATGGAGATGTAATGTAAGGATTTTTACTCGTGTATATGAAGGATGTAACTAATAAAGTCAATTCAATTCAATCTGCATAATGTGAGATTCTGCAGATATTGTAAATCTTGAGCAATGACACAAAATACTGAAGGATTTGCAAGTTGGACAGCATGTATGGAGAGGAATAAAGTGTCTAAGTTTCGAGATGAGACTCTTCATCAGTCCTGATTTCTCCAAACCCGTATTAAACCCTAATCCCTAACATTTTTGTTTGCTTAAGGTTTACCAGTCTCAGATTAAAACTGGCAATTGCCATTTGAGAAAACTAAACTTTACACAATACTTCTACCTGTCTTTGGAGGTATTTTCAAACTTCAGTCTTGAAAGACTTGGCATTGTATTTTTTTTCCCAAGAAGGCTGCCTCTTGTTATCTTGAAGGTCCCCCTTTCTATCTTGAACTTGAACAAAGCACTCAAGTTTACCAATTCCTGAAGTACCATGTAAATTTGTGAGGTTATTCTTTATAATGAACCTGGAAATCCAGCAAACACACACAAAGTACTGGAGGAACTCAGCAAGCCAGGCAGCATCTATGGTCAAAAAAAATACAGTCGATGTTTCGGGCTGAAACCTACAGGAGGACTGGAGAAAAAAAGATGAGTGGATTTGAAAGATGGGGAGGGGAGGAAGAAACAAGAGATGATTGATGTAACTGGGAGGTGGAGGGGTGGAGTAAAGAGCTGGAAAGTTGATTGGTGAAGGAGATACAGGGTTGGAGAGAGGGGAATTTAATAGGAGACAACAGATGGCCGTGGAAGAAAGAAAATGGGGGAAGAGGGAGGCAATGGGCAGGTGAGGAGGTCGGGTGAGAGGAAAAGGGGGATGGGGAATGGTTGAGGGGGGGGGGCATTACCAGAAGTTCGAGAAATTGATGTTCATGTCATTAGGTTGGAGGTTACCCAGATGGAATGTAAAGTTTTGTTTCTGCAACCTGAGTCATCGAGACAGTAGAGGCCGTGGATTGACATTGGAATGGGAAGGGGAAGTGGAATTAAAATAGATAGCCAATGGGAGATCCCACTTCTGGCGGATGGAGTGTAATTGCTTAGTGAAGTGGACTCCCAACCTGCATTTGGTCTCTCTGATATACAGAAGACCACACCCAGGAAATCCAGCTATCAGTCTGACGAATTTAACAGTACAGTCCTTCAAAGATCATATACTCTCAATATGCCCAGTGCTGTTCCTGTTATTCCAGGTTTGGCCTAATTGGGCTTGGGTATCAGCACCTTGGGTATTAAGGTCAATTGAGCGTTTTTGATTTTTTAAAATAAAAATTATTAGTGGTACTTTAAGATCAATACATTGTTCCTCAAATTGACTTCTAGACTTCCATCCTTTGGGGAATATTGTTTTATCCTTATTGGTCTAGGACGGGGGTCGGCAACCTGCGGCTCCCGAGCCATTTGTGGCTCTTTCACCTCTGTGCTGCGGCTCCCTGTGGCTTTGGGAAATAATTGGTCAGTATTTAATTAAAATGTATTTTATGTTAGTTTGTTAGCTTTTGAAATGTAATTATGGTGATCTTGTACAACCTAAGTGTAGCGACACATTTCCTGCCACATCATAAAACGGCTCACAATTAGCCAGCATTCCGGCTAAGGGAGATAGCCTACGGGGGTTTGTGAGTACGCGTCTTTTGCAGCATCTGCGTCCATGGGGGCTGGGTTGAGGGAAGCTGAAAAGCAAGGCTGTTTAGTTCGAATAAAGCTATCTTTGACTGCAGTTTACTGACACCGCTACAACGTGTTTTTATCGCTGGCTGTCCAGACGGAAGGTGCTGAAACGCTTTGTCGCGTGTCTGGAAGAAGTGAAAACTTTCCTGGGCAGCAAAGGGCTCACCTTTCCTGAGCTGGAACAGCCAGAGTGGCTGGAAAAGCTACACTTCATGGTAGACATGACAGCGCACCTGAACACGCTGAACACAGCTCTTCAGGGGAAAGGACGTACAGCCCTGCACATGTTGGAGGATGTTTTGGCATTCGAGCGCAAGTTGACAGTGCTTGCCAGAGATTTACAGAAAGGCACTTTGTCTCACTTCCCCAATTTGAGAGAGTTCAAACAAGGTCACGACATGATAATTTCGGAGTATTTACATTCTGCAATCATCGCAATGCAAACATCGTTTGGGAAACGCTTCTGTGAGTTCAGAGAGGAAAAAAACACATTATCCTTCCCGGTCACTCCCTTAAGCATCGATCCTTCCCTACTGAATACGACTGCATTGGCAGGTGTGAGTCAACCTGATCTTGAGATGGAACTGGCCGACATAGCCGACAAAGACATATGGGTGTCCAAGTTTAGACGCTTGACAGCAGACCTTGAAGATGTTGCCCGTCAGAAGGCCGTTCTTGCTCAGAAACACAAATGGAGTGATATTGAAAACCTCACAGATGACAGCTTGCGATCCTGTGTAAAGATGAAGGTGACATCATACAGCCCTGATGTGCAGACGCTGTGCGCTGAGGTCCAGGAGCAGAAATCCCATTAACCAAGTATGATAAATATTTTAATTGCCTATTATTTTACTCATATTCATATTTTTTCATTGTTCAGTGAAATAGTCCTTTCATTTTTCAGGATGACAGCTGGCTGACGTTATTTTTGGTTTGCTGCTGGCGGAAAATTTAAGTTCGGCGTTTTTCATAAATACAAGAAGGACTCAAATAGACATTGAATATTTTACTTAAAAGTAACTTTCAACCCAACGTCTTTTTTTCGGAGTTCAAAATGTTTTTGTTGCATGCAGAAATGTAATTTCGTTTTCTCTGCAGGAGTTCATCAATTTCATAAATGCAACACATTATAGTTTGTTTATACATAGCATAAAGGCAAAAAAAACGTTGTATGCAGTGTTATTTCATTTTAAATGTCAAACGGGTTTTGCGGCTCCCAGTGTTTTCTTTTCTGTGGGAAACGGGTCCAAGTGGCTCTTTCAGTGGTAAAGGTTGCTGACCCCTGGTCTAGGATATATGATGTTTGTCTATATAACAGGCAGACTTTGTCCAGATTTTGACCATTGTGTAATCTATTCATTTCTTTGTAATTTCTACTACCTGCCATTCTGCTCATCTGTGATTTTTGTATCTCTGTTGTCTCCTTGTTATAAAAGCTATTGATTTAGCGGTAAGGCCATGGCACAGATGCCTACAGACTACCAGTTACTAGTAGTAGTTATTGAAGAGGGCAGTCTTGCCATCTGCTACACGAAAAGCTATCACATTGTTCTCAAATGCTTCGTTCCACTGTTACTGCTGATTCTGTCCAAGTGGTAAATGAACAAATTTTCCATCATGCAACAAATCCAGTGTCTTAAAAATGCAAAAAGCTGCACATGTCGCTGTGCTTTTTTTTATTAACTTCACAGAAGCCTTTATGGAAATTATAAAGAATCCTCATTTGGCTGTCATGTGAAAGCTGTTAAAATTCTGCATATATTACATAAATGACATACAAACCTTGAACCTAACCAGATGCAGTCCTCATGCAAGCTTGTGTCATTTCACCAGTTTTGCTTCTGACTGCAAAACTGCACTTCACATCGAGCAAGCTCCCTGCTGGAGTGGGGCTGACCAGTATACCACATGGGAAAATGTTAAAGCCCTTCTTATCCCTCTCCAGAATCATAATCACCTTAACCTTGGTCATTAGGCTATAGCATATAGGGACTAGAATGCAAGGGTAATGAGGCTTTACAAGGCATTGATCAGAACACATTTGGAAATTTATGAGTATTTTCAGGCCCCTTATCTAAGAGAAGATGTGATGGCATTCAAGAGGGTCCAGAGGAGGTTGTCGAGAATAATTCCAGAAATAAGTGAGTTGATGTATGAGGAGCATTTAGTTCTGGGTCTGTACTCAACTCGAGTTTAGAAAAATGAGGGGAGAAGAGATTTCATTGAAACCTATTGAATATTTTATGGCTTAGATAGGGTGAATATGGAAAAGATGTTTCTTATGGTGGGTGAGTCAGCGACCAGAGGGCACAGCCTCAGAACAGAAGGATGTCTATTTATAAGGAAGAATTTCTTTAGCCAAAGGTGGTAAATCTGTGGAATTCATTGCTACAGCTGTGACAATTCATTGAACGGCTGTGAAGGCTAGCCATTGAGTATATTTAAAACAGAGGTTGGTAGGTTCTTGATTAGTCGTGATGTCAAAAGTTATGAGAAATCAGGAGACTGGGATTGAGAGGGATAATAAATCAGATATGATGGAATGCTGGAGTAAACTTGATGGGCTGAATGGCCTAGTTAAGCTCCTATGTTTTGTGGTTTTATGAAACACTTTCATGTGTTCATTTAATGGCTGATCCTGAATCATCATTGCTCAGTGAAGCATAAAAAGATGGGTCTTACATTCAATGTCCAAAGTCAAAGGTACTTCACCAATCTGCCTTTCTACATATCTCCACTGTCAATAATTGATATCTATATTGTCACCTGAAAAGACTGCTCAATTCTTTAACCTAGACAACTTTTAGCACAGACAGGCATTGTTGCAGTTGACTAAAGCAGTGTCGGTGCCTGTCAAGATCTCAAATCCACCACAAGCTGTATGGTTTGCTGAACAACGATGATCTCCATTCTCCTGTGTCAGAGACATGGGTAATCTCATTAGGCACATCAACATACCATACTTGTCACCTTTGCTAAATTCTCTAAGTGGGATGCCAGCATAGGTGAAACAAGTATGTGAAGGACAGGCCAACATCCTCAGTCTGATTGATACTAGATTCTTGAAATGCTCAATCCTGAGATCTGCAAGACAAGATATTTCCTGTGGGAAGCAGAGAAAACTCCACAAATGTTGTACCTCATGAAAAAATGCAACATTCCTGGCCCAAAGTAGAGGAGTTTGAAAAGACTCTGCACATCTCAAATCTGTGTCAGGAGTGCAAAGGGGGATAACAGAATATTGGAAATAGAATACAATTTATCTGAAAGCCCAACCATCCTTCCCTAAAGCGCCATCTGCCTCTTCTATGGCAGATCCACTTAAAATTCAATTACTGTCAAAGCAAAAGTGGGAAGAGGAAGAGCTCACATTTGGTATGTGATAGAAGGGAGAATGAGATGCAGGAAGATGACTGCAGCTGCAGTAATTGCAAGTCTAGCAAAAGCATACCTTGCATGCAAGGAAATCTTTTGCTGGAAGACCTTTGAAGAGAGGAAAGCTGAAATATTCTAACAGGGTTGTCATCAGGAAATCCCAATATTTTTTAAACTGTTGACTACAGGATAGAAAATAAACAGAGTATTTGGCTCTGGAAAGCACATCTACTTTTAAACTCAGCAGCAATAACACAGTTGTATACTTGTATATGCAAATCCAACTACCCCTGTCTCATGTGGACTGATCTCATTGCTGTGCACTCTAAGAGTAGTGAGCTTCAAGTGAAAGTTTGATTAAAATAGATTTGCCTTTAGCCAAATCTACTGTTTGTTTAAATTATTTCCAAATGGTGAAAAAAAGCAAAGGCACATGAGCCTAATGAAAAGCAACAAAGTGGAGACAACATTGGGATGGTGCCATGCGTATATTTGTGATTATGAAGTATGTTACGAGGATTCCACAAAGCTCAGTGATTTAAATGTTGATTTCAGAATTTACAGATGAAATAAAATCTGTGCAGTTGATTGGAGAAAAGCTTTAGATAGCAGGAGGATAAGATTGTCTGATTATCTGCACAGATGAGAGGCAAATGTATTTGAACCAAGGAAAAGTAAGAAAATGCATTTCAGTTGTTCAGCAAGGCAAGCTACAGTTAAATGGAAATATTGATAAGTGTGGAGTGTGGAATACATGATCTTGTCTTATCAATATTGATAAGTGTGGAGTGTGGAATACATGATCTTGTCTTATCAATATTGACAAGATCAATATCTTGCAGATCTCAGGATTGAGCATTTCAAGAACCTAGTATCAATCAGACTGAGGATGTTGGCCTGTCCTTCACATACTTGTTTCACCTATGCTGGCATCCCACTTAGAGAATTTAGCAAAGGTGACAAGTATGGTACTTCACTGATATGTTGATGTTGATATTTTAGTTTAAGAGACGCGATGGAATGATACAGCTCTATAAAACTCTAGTTTCTTCAGTAACGCATCGTATTTTTTAAGTTGTTCCTTAGAAATTCTCTTGAAACCTTTGATATCCTTCTGCAACACCAGCAGAGATTCTTCATGTAGCTTAATACGAATTTTGTGGTCATTCACAGTCTGCTGTATACTTCCAAGTTTCCAATTAAGCGTTTTCAATTCAGATTTAACCAGGTCGAAGGAATTCTGTAACAAATTAAACTTGGATTCCAAGTCATCCAGTTTATCCAATTTTTCAAGTTTCTCTGACATTTGTTGAATCATTTCAGTCAAAGTCTCTAAAGTAGTCTCTCTTTTTGACAGCTTTCTACTCATGGTGCTCTCACTGAGATAGGTTTAAACAGCAAAGTAGGCAAATAATTTTGGAGCACATTGCTAGTACATTACAGCCACCGGGTATGTGACCTATAAAACTCTAGTTAGGCCACACTTGGAGTACTGTGTCCAGTTCTGGTCGCCTCACTATAGGAAGGATGTGGAAGCATTAGAAAGGGTACAGAGGAGATTTACCAGGATGCTGCCTGGTTTACAGAGTATGGATTATATCAGAGATTAAGGGAGCTAGGGCTTTACTCTTTGGAGAGAAGGAGGATGAGAGGAGACATGATAGAGGTGTACAAGATATTAAGAGGAATGGACAGAGTGGACAGCCAGTGCCTCTTCCCCAGGGCACCACTGCTCAGTACAAGAGGACATGGCTTTATGGTAAGGGGAGGGAAGTTCAAGGGGGATATTAGAGGAAGGTTTTTTACTCAGAGAGTGGTTGGTGCGTGGAATGCACTGCCTGAGTCAGTGGTGGAGGCAGATACACTAGTGAAGTTTAAGAGACTACTAGACAGGTATATGGAGGAATTTAAGGTGGGGGTTAGCACAACATTGTGGGCCGAAGGGCCTGTAATGTGCTGTACTATTCTATGTTCTAAAGTGACTAGAATATGGTGTGTGATCCTTCTATGCGAGGACATGCTACAAAAACAGGAAGGTGTTATAAATACAATCTAGAATCCGCTGTCAGGTGACAGTTGTAAAGATACATATTTTGTAAAGGCAAACGAGCAAAGGGCTGAGCGAGACTAGCATTGCAAAGACTGGAATTCTCTTTAGATGGTGATAGTTCATGCTATAGCATTAATTGTGATCTTTTCTTTCTCTTCCACTCCCTCCTTGGCACACATTGATAGAAAATAAGACAAGATATATAGTTCTTGTGAATGAGTAGTTAGACTACATTGGTTGCTCACTTGGATATGTGGTCTTGATGCTTTTTCTTTTGTAGTGTTAACTGTTTATGTGCAATTTTATTAATTTCTTGTGATTAACACTTCTAAACATTGAACAATGACCAGAACTTTAAGTTAAGGTGAAACTTGTGAAGTGAAAGATCGAGGTAGGTGAGTATTTTCAGGAGAGAAAATTCTGGGGCACAAATGTCATTTTTGTCTAATTATTATATGAATAGCTAATGTATAATGCTGCAATGGTTATTGGTAAAATCACCACATTCAGTAATCATGATGGTTTTTTAAATGTTCTGTTTATGATACATATCAAAGTGATATCAATGAAAATCACCATAAATACAAAAAATGGAAGTCTCCAACTTTTATGAACAAACTAGACTGTGGAACTGTATTACTAAGTTACTTTTGTTTCATCTGTGGGCAAAGGTGGAAATCATTGAGAGGACTATTTTTAAGAAGTCCTGGTTGAAATTTAGGGGTTACTTTGATAACTACAGAGGAATTAGAATTACAATATTTGGTCAAAGACCCAACCCACCCCTTCTTAATCTGATATATTTTGCAAATTCAATCTAGTTTGAGAATGGGCTAAGATTTGTCAAATATAAAACTAAGTGTTATATTATCTGATGACAAATAAGTTTTGTTCACTATTTCAAACAGTATTAACGTGCCTTTTTAATTTATCTTTTATTTTCTTTCACATCTTTTTAGTTGCTTTCAAATACATTGGCTGATACTCAGTCAGACATGACTCAGATTAGTGGGCAAAACTCTCAATTAGCAACTGGAGAAGAACGACAAAAGTCACTGGATCAGCAGCGAATGCAAGAGAAAGCCAATCGCATTGTAGCTGAGGCCATTGCTAAGGCTAAAGCTCGGGGTGAGCAAAACATTCCCAAGGTGATTGACCAACTCGTAATCTCTAGCACAGCAGTGGATAATTCAACAGAAGAGAAAAAGAAAAAGAAAAAACCAAAAGAAAAGAAAGACCCCAAGGAGTCCAAAGAAGCAAAGGAAAAGAAACCCAAGTCAACAGCAACCACTAAGATCAAAAGTAACAAGAATGCAAGGTAGGAAAGTAAATCCTGTTTTATCGTAGTACAGAACTTTTTGAAGTGCTTTTTACTGGTAAAATTTGTCATATCTAGAAGCTGCTGAAATGTTTTGCTTGTGGGGAGGGGGGCAGTTCCTCCAACCAAGTGATTCATTTCCATTGTACCAAGGTGTCAGAAGTAAAATAATATCCTGTATAAATATTTCATCAGAAATAAAAGCTGTTGAGAAAGCATAGTATGGGAAGTTGAACATTTTGATATAATTTATCAAGCTCATAAGAGCAGTTCCTTACATAATCAAAAATGAAAATAATCGAAGTGTGGAGAGTTATTGCTAATGGAAAAATACCTACAAAGTAAGTGGATTCACATACACGCATTAATTCAGAGTACTACTATACCTAGTAGCCCTTGTTGTACTGTAACATTAGTATCATCATTCATCATCATTGCTCACAAATTGACAGCTACAGTACTTGGGGATTTCCATGCATGTGCAGTTTAACAGAAATCTCCAAGTTACTATCAGGGCTCCTCTATGGATTGTGATGTTAGCAGATTTGAATGCACAGTTCAGTTGACGTGAATTAGTTATTTATAAAATGCTCAATGTAAATATCTTGAATATCTTATATAGACTTTATAAAGCAAAGTGAGAGATTTTAGTGACATTCTAAATGATATACTTCAGACTAATACTTCTCTAAAAGGTGAGTTTGTATGGTAATTATTTCACATAGGATTTTTAATTTTGTTTATGATTTCAATCTGTATCATCTTTCCATTCTCCTAACTTTTAGCATCCTGTATAATTTTTGCTGCCCAATAAACTGCTGTCACAGATTATTTAATGTGATCTGGTGCTTAGCCAGCATGATATTAAAACTTTTGGACACTGGGCATACTTTTCAAATGATCATTGATGGCAATTGAAAGAATTAGGTTGTCAACACAGAAATTTGGTTTGTGAGTCGCTTTCAAAGCTGGGCTAGTTGACCTTTGCTGTTAACTGCAAGTATCCCCGTCAAAAAAAAAACGAGGCCGGGGTTATAGGAAAGGATAAGAAAAGAAGGATGCTACATAAAAATCATAGTGCTGTAATACTCATTAATTCGTTTGATCTTAATCAGTATTTACAGCATTTACCCAGAGGTTAAGACAACAGTAAAAGGAAAAACTGACATTGTATGGTGTTGCATTAAAAATATTCATCAGTTCTGCTTTGTAAATTTGCCAAAGTGATCCTTTCATTTAACTTAGAATATTAAAGATAAAAATAATTTTCTTTTAAAAAAAAAAGGTCTATGGTTATTTTGACATTGATTATGATTGTATGGTAAAGATAAGAAAGTGCTTAACGAGGTGTGGTCTTTCAAAGATGAGCATTGGATCAATGAAATGTGATTTTGCTTTGAAAATCAAAAACTGCAGGTGCAGGAAATCTGAAATAAAAATAGAAAATGCCACACACATTCATCAGATCAGACCGCATCTACGAAAGGAGACAGTTGGCATTCCATCATTGGCCTTTGTTAAAACCGGGAAGGAGAAAAGAGTTTTCAAATGTACAGAGTGTGGGTGGGAAGTGGGGGACAATGGGATTGAATGACTTGGTGGCACTTAGGAGCATGTCTTCTATTTTGTGTTGCTAATAGCAAACCTATGTGACATGACCAGCATGTAATAGAAGAAGAAAAACAAAACCAAATGGGCAGTTCTGATATTGACAAGAACGGTTACCTGAAGTTGAAGAATTCAATATCAAGTCTTGAAGCTTTATTGTCTTTAGAAAGAGAATGAGCAGTGTTCCTTAAGGTTGTGTTAGGCATTCATTGTAACAGACCAGGATTCCAGATACAAGTCACAGTGGGATTGGAATGGTGTTTTGCTCTTTTAGCAAGAAGAGCAATCTTGCTTAAATGGAAGGAGTCTACCCCCCTACACATCTTCAATGGCTACGTGATATTATGTCTTATTTAGATTTAGAAAAATTTCGCTGCTTCGTCTTAAATTCGAAGCAATCTTTATGATTTCTGCGGATGTTTCCTAAATTAATGTTCCAATTTATAAAGTTTAACTGTGCACAGGCTTTTATGTATATTTTTATCTTCTCCTCTTAAGCGAATATGTCTTTTTTTTTCTAGTTATCCATTATCATCCATCAGCTTTTTCTTTGGTAGTTGGTAGGAGGTTGACTTTTTTTATGTAAAAAAAAATTATTTTATGATGTACGTCTTATCTTTAAATTTTTGATTACAGAGTGGTATACCGTTATGTGTTATGCTATAACATTTTGATCAGTTTTATTACAATATATGAATGTACACAAGTTATGTTGAGATGTATCTATGTGTTGCACTCTGTAAATCTTGTTTTTTTTTCTCTCCTGAATAAAAATATTGTAAAAAGAAAGGAATGGTGTTTTAAGGTGGCAGGCAACAAGTGTTTTGCAAAAAACAGGTCACTGAAATAAGAAATAGACCAAGCTGTTACACAGTCCACCAGCACAAATGATAGGTTAGCTATTTTGTTGTCTTGATTTATTTTCTTGCTGTGCAACAGGAGATGATTCAATTTTGTTCTACTGGATAAATGGCAGCAAACTTACTATCTGGTTAAATTGGAGCAGATGCCCAACATTCATTCAAGAATTTGTATATTGGGCATACCTAATTTTCTCAATACCTCAGCAAAATTTGTGGAGTTGGCAATTTGTTAAGCAAAATGATGATAGGTTTATTTGAGTTAGATCCTCTTTGGTTGTGGTATACAGCTTTGCACAAACTTGTATATTTGTCTTTGTTAGCTGAAATTCTGCTAGGTCTGGGCAGTACTCACTGGTGTAGCAGAGTTGTTTTTGTTGTATGGAAGGCAAAAGTGGAAGTCCTGCTTGTCCTAAAAACATCGGAGATGAGACACTGCAGGTGCAGAAATTTGGAGCAAAAAAATCACAAACTGGTGGAGGAATATCTGTGGAGAGAAATGGACAGGTAATGCTTTAGTCAGTGCCCTTTTGGATTGAAAGAGTGGAGAGGAGATGGCCATTACAAAGCAGTGAAGTGGAGGGCTGGGGCAAATAAGGTGCATCCAGTAAAGGAAGGTTTGATTGGAAAATGAAGCCAGATGGAGGGAAGGAAGAGTGGAGATAGTGATGGAGGTGGAGGAACAATGGAAGAAAGGTTGGTGAAGGCTGGAACCAAGGGAAACTTACCTCTGACATCCCCTCTGTACCTATTTCCAAGCACCTTAAAACTATGCCCCCTCGTGTTAGCCATTTCAGCCCTGGGAAAAAGCCTCTGGCTATCCACACGATTAATGCCCTTCATCAACTTCTATACCTCTATCAGGTCACCTCTCCTCTTCTGTCACTGCAAGGAGAAAAGGCATTCAACCTATTCTCGCAAGGTTGAGGATGGGAAATAAGCATACCATATCCATATCCATATGTGGCAGAGGGCTAGATTGGAATGTAGTAATAAGCATTTTCTTTACATGTATAGAATTTAAATTTAGAGCTTTTAGCCTAGATGAATTACATTGAAAGGTTAATTATCAAGTCATAAGTTCAAAACTAGGTTACTAATTATATCATTCCTGCGATCAGTTTCTGCATCCCTAATGTGTACCAAGGAACAAGTGAATGCAAGCAGGTTATAGTGTTAAATACTCTTTTTACCTGAGCCCATTTTGTATCTCACACTTATAATTGTATACTCTCTAAAGAATTGACTAGTTATCTACATATGCATATGAAATTCAATAAAAGGCCACTGCAGAGAGAAAAAATGATCAGTACAAATAAAATCTTAACATTTATTCTGTATTGTCCATTGTTTTAAATCTCTTAAGTTTGGAATTACATTGTACAGATGCTATACCTCATCTGAGTTTATATTTAATCATGTGAAGCTATAACAGCTAACCCATATATTAGATAATAAAACTTTCACCGTAGCTACAGCCTTATCATACTGGAGGAACTCTGCAAGTTGGGCAGCATCTATGGATGTTTTGGGCTAAGAATTTTCATCAGAACATCAAAACCTCAAGATCAACATCAAGATACCACGACATCTGCAGAATACCTTGATTGCTTCATTGTAGCTATCATTTTAGGGAGCAAGGCAGTGTCCATTGCTTACAAATTTGTATCTGTTATTCCATGCATTTATATCCTAACTGCAGTTATTTCCACATCATCTATCCCTTTCTAAATTAAGAGTAAAACATGTAAATCACTGGCCTGTTACAGGAAGGGCTAAAGACGATGTTGGCAAGCACAAGAAAATCTGCAGATGCTGGAAATCCAAAACAATACAAACAAATTCACAGAATTGCTGGAGGAACTGAGCAGGCCAGGTAGCATAAATGGAAAAAAGAAAAACAGTTAACCTTTATCGGGACTCCTGAACCTGGTTGTGATTTTTGCTCCTTATCTCCTTTATATTTGAATCTCCATTTCCTTGTATCCCTCAACAATATCATGGAAGGAGCAATTCTATTCTACTAATAGATTAAACTTTGAATATATTTATGACTTTATGGTAACTGAACAGTTGAACTGTCACAACATGTCGATAGTTGTGTGCAATTACACTGACTCTTCACCTGGCCCTGGACAAGTGTCAGGCTGCTATTTATTGATTAGAGCTCAGTGTTCAACACCATCAGACCCTCAGTACTAATCAACAAGCTTCAAAACTTGGACCTCTGTACCCCAAAGTGCAACTAGATCCTTAACTTCCACAGTAGAAGACCATAGTCAGTGCAGATTGGAGATAATATCCCCTGCTCACTGGCAGTGAAGGTTGTCACTCTGCAAGGATGTTGTTTAGTCAACGGCTTTATTCTCTCTACACGAACAGCTGTGTGGCTAGGCACAGCTCAAACACTATCTATAAATTTGTCAATGACATATTTATTGTTGGCAGAATCTCAGATGGTGACAAGGAGGCATACAGGAGTGAGATAGACCAGTTGGTTGAGCAGTGTTGCAATAGCAACCATCCACTTAGCCAGTAAGGCCAAGGAATTGATGGTGGACTTCAGTAAGAAAAGTAATGTGAGTGAACAAAACCAGTCCTGATCAAAAGTGCAGAGGGTTTGTGGGGGAAGGTACTCTTACTGAGCTAATGGGGGTACGATTACCCATGGACCCCGCTGTACATCTTCTAAATGATGACTCACACCTCTCCCTTACGGAAAAAACACACAATGTCTGGCTGGCAGGCCTAACTGCAGCTTAGAAGATTGTAGTCCAGCGTTTGAAACCTCCCCATGATATTTCATATACTCACTGGCTTTGGATCATTCTGGACATTTCTTACTTGGAACTTTCATCAGCAAGAGTAAATGATGCACGACCAAACTCAATCTTAATGTGGACCAATTTGATATCTAACTTAAAAGATCTTTTGTTAAAATAGGAATGCTTTGTCTGTGTATGCACTACTATTCAGTTGGTGGGTGGAGGGGAGAGGGGTAGAGGGGTGATGGTGAAGAAGGTTGGGGGGTGGCTGGGTTAAACAGTCAATATGTATTGAATGTAATTTGTTGATGTTTCAATAAAAAATTAGTAAAAGGAAAAAAGGTGCAGAGGGTGACCCGTTACAAGTTCCTGGGTGTCAACATCACTGAAGATCTTGGGATCTGGGCCGCCTTGGCAGTGGACTCTGCTTGTCTTCTTGACTCTTCTTCTTCTTCTCTTCTTGACTCTACAGGTCTATAATGCATTTTAAGTGGTGTCATGGGTAGATAGGGTCATAAAGAAAGCTTTTGGCACATTGGCCTTTAAAGATCAAAGTGTTGTGTTGGGATGTTAAGTTGAAGTTGTATAAAACGTTGGTGGGGCCTAATTTGGGGTATTGTATACAATTTTGGTCACCTACCTGCAGGAAAGATGTAAATAAGGTTAAAAGAGTACAGAGATGATTTACAAGGATATTGCTGGGATTGGAGGACCTGATTTATAAGCTAAGTGACTAGGTTAGAACTTTATTCCCTGGACTGTAGAGGACTGAGAAGAGATTTGATAGAGGTATACAAAATTATGAGGGGTATACATAGGATACATGCAAACAGGTTTTTTCCACTGAGCAACACACAAAATGCTGGATGAACTCAGTAGGTCAGGCAGAGTCTATGGAAATGAATAAACAGTCAACGTTTAGGACGGAAGATCCTTCAGGACTGGAAAGTACGGGCAAGCCAGAATAAAAAGGTGAGAGGCAGGATAAAAGGATAGAAAGAAGATGGTAGGTGAAGCTAGGTAGGTAGGAAAGATAATGAGCTGGAGAGGAAGGAATCTGATGGGAAAGGAGAGTGGACCATAGAAAGGGAAGGAGGAGGAGACCCGGGGAGATGAAAGGATGAAAGGAAGATAAGAAGAGACAAGAGGCTAGAGTGGAGAATAGAAAGTGGGGGGGGGGGGATTTTTTTTCCCCAGAAGGAGCTTCAAGAAGTGGTTAATCCTGACATCAGAAGGGGATTTCACTCAGGTCCACTGCCCAAGTAGAAAAAGTAGCAATGGATCACTATAGTGAAATAGAGCCTTGACCAGTGGCCAATCTGCATTTGAGATTAATCAGCAAGAGCAAATTAAAGGAAGGCACGGGCAAGTGCAGCGGTCGTTGTTTGAGTCAACAGTGTCCATTGCGGTGATCTTGAGGGTTTAGCTCTTCGAGGTTTCAGTGAAGAGAAGCCTCAGTCAGAGAAACCAAAAGAAAAGGTAGAGGTAAAGGTGTTTTTTCCCCCTTCCCTTCTTTATATCTGTTCAGCTGGGACAGTAGAGATACCAGGCAGGATAGTGGAATGCTCCTCTTGCGGGATGTCCAGTGTCCCTGATGACTACAGCTGTGAAAGGTGTATTCACCTAGAGCTGGATGAACCTACCTTCATAAGCCTTCCAAGGCCTGCTGCAGTGAAGCATCTCTACAACATGATGTAATCACCACCATGCTTCATGGTAGGAATAGTGTATTTTTTGATGTATGGGTTTTGGTTTACGCCAAACATAGCGTTTAGTCTGATAGCCAAAACACACAACTTCAGCTCACTTCAGAGTCTTTCAGATACATTCTGGCAAACTCCAGCTGAGATTTCATGTGGCTTTCTCTTTGCTACTCTCCCATAATGCTGTGAATGTGACAACAGTTACTATATGTGTAGTCTCTCCCATCTCAGCCACTGAAGCTCGTAACTCTTCCAAGGTTGTCATAGGTCTCTTGGTGGCCTCTCTCAATAGTCCCCTTCTTGCACAGTCACTCAGTTTTTGAGTATGGCCTATTCTAGGCAGATTTACAGTTGTGCCATATTCTTTCCATTTCTTGATTGACTTAACTGTACTCCAAGGGATATTCCGTGACTTGGAAATTTTCTTGTATCCATCTCCTGACTAGTGCTTTTTAATAACCTTTTTGCAGAGTTGCTTGAAATGTTCTTTTGTTTTCATGGTTTAGTTTTTCTGTTGATCAGTGTCAAAAAAAAACAAATTAAATCTGCTGTGATTCAATGTTGTAAAACAATAAAACATTAACATTTCTGGGGGGGCAGTCTTTTACACTTCTAAACCCTAAATTTTAACCACTTGTAACCACAGTTGCCTACCCCTGCCATTTAAAAGCTACTTTGGGGCATATCTATCCTTGTGAACTATTCCCAGAAACTTCAGCTATCCCTGCTCTGCTGTCATCCCCACCAGCATCCTCCTCCAGTCCACCTGGGCAAGCTCCTCTCTCATGCCTGATCTGGGTTATTTCACAACACCCAATCTGAGATGGTCTTTCTTTGAGTAGAGCACAAGCTGCTCTGAAAAGCCATCTCTTAGGCATTCAACGAATTCCCTTGCTTGCTGTCCAAAGCCAACCTGATTTTTCCCAATCCCCTTGCATATTAAGTCCCCCATTACAATTGTGTGATTACCCTTATTACATACCTTTTCCAGCTCCCTTTGCAATCTCAGCCCCACATCTTGGCTACTATTTGGAGGCCTATATATTATTCCCATAATGTTTTGTTTACCCTTGAAGTTTCTTAACTCCACCCACAATGATTTGCTATTCCTGACTTGCTGTCACCTCTTTCTAAAGATACAATTCCGTCTCTTACCAATAGACCCACACCACCACCTATGCCTTCCTGCCTGTCCTTTTGATACAAAGTATATCCTTTGATATTAAGCTCCCAGCTGACCGCCTATCAGCCACAACGTCATACCGACCAATCTCTAATTGCGCCACGAGTTCATCCACCTTATTCCAAGTGTTACGTGCATTTAAATACAGCACCTTCAGTCCTGCATTCTTCCCCCTTTTGAATTTTGCCTCTGTGACACAATTCAACTCTTCTCTATCTGCATTTGTACCCAGTCATTGGTTTGTCCTTGCGTTCATGTTACATCCATTATTTACTTGTAAACCTGCTGGCTCATCCTTGGCTCTATCATATGATTTTCATCCCCCGTTATATTAATTTAAACTGCTCCCAACAACTCTAGTAAGAGCTCTGAAGAATGGAAGGTTGCTGGTTAGTGAAAAATATGGGTTAGCCAGTTATACTTTCACATAGTTATGGTAATGAAATGTGTCTATTTAGCTATAGACACAAATGAATTTACAATTGGTATTATCCATGGTCATTTAAAAAAAATTCTGAAGTAGTGAATACCCTGATGTCCTGATTTTAGCCTGGGCATTCCCTAAGGACACCCTCAATGGGAGCACAGGAACAGGCACTTCAGCCCACAATGTTGTGCAGACAATATTCCTCCGTTCTCTGCATATTCACCTGCCTCTCTGAGAGCCTCTTAAACATTGCTTCCAACACCACCTCTGGTGGAGCATTTGGAGCACTTTCAGCATCCACCACACCATGGGGGAAAAATCTTCCCCTGCGCATCTCCTTTAAACCGGTTCCCTTTCATCTTAAATGCATGGCCTGTAGTATTAGATATTGCAACCTGAGAAGAATGTACTCGTTTTGTACTCAATGCCTATCTACTCTGTCTGAGACAGTGCCCTGATTTTGCCCAGTTGTTCCTTCTGGAGTGTTGTTTAACAGAATGTGCCATTTAGTAATGCAGAATAACCAGTTTTCACTATAACTATTAAATCTCTTCTGTCCTCTCCATGAACAACTTCAAAACTGCATTCCTCTTCAGTTGCTCAAGGTGAAGCTCTTCAGTTTTAGACCCACCCCAGCACTAAGCTCACATTCTTCTTTGCAGCTTCTCTCCACTGCTTCACACTGCCTCATTGCCTCAAAAGAAACCCACTTGCTTTTTGCCTGAAATCCAAATGACTTGCCTTTAATCCCTTTCTCACAATGACACCTTCTTTCATCTGATAAAGTAACAAGTTCTTCAACTCTCGTGTACTTAATCATTTATGCATGCACTTGTTACTCTGAACTCTTTCTTCAATTGCATCCTTGCTGGTCTTGAGTTCTCCCTTATTCATGAATGTGATATAGGCATATGGAATATGATGGTCAGGACAATTCCTTGCTGGTTGCTTTTGTCTCAACAGATTGCCCCCCCCCCCCCCCACCAATATCTTAAGTTAAAAAATTTTGTCCTTTTGTGTCACCATGTTTTTGTCGCACATTCTTCTGTTTCTGTTTTGCATTTTTCCCTGTGCCCCAGCATGCGGTAAATGCTTGAAGTGCAAAAGTCCAGAACTTGTAAGAAAGAATGATATATAATTATATCCAAATATCACTCTCAATCTTGATCATTTCTCAGAAACCTAGGACAAAGTTTATGCACATAATTTTTTTTTTGAAAATGGTAAGGAAATTTTCAATGGGCATTATTACAGTTGGTGTACAATTTGTTTACAGAACTGTAGTTCAGTGGATAAGATTGTATTACTGCCATTAGGCTAGTTGTGTTTTGCTAGACAGTAACAGCTTGAGATAAAGGTGACTCATAGTTTCCAGCAGGTACAATTAGTATTTTTATCTGCATAGGATGCTAGCTTATAAGCAGTGGTTAACATCTGCTTGAACAAATACCACATTCTTTAAAAATAGTGAACCTTTCTCATGGCAGCAATACATTTAAACAGTTTAATTTTACCAAATGTGTTAATATTCATATTGGAACTGGTAAAATCCGTTTCAAAATTCCATCCAGTGTAAAATATACGTTATACAATTAGCACTGAGCAGTCCTGATGGCAAACATTATTGTAGCACATTGTTAAGTAGTGGTAGCTTGATAAAAGGTGACTCATCATCAGGAGGTACTTTCTTAAATCATAACCACAAGTTATCAGATAATGCCTTTTTGATGTATACCTTTTTCTGTGTTACTGCTAGGCGATGTGTTGGCTAAAAGTTTAATTTGAATATAAATTGATCTCGTTGTAGTAGAGTTCCTAAAAATAATACTGTATCATGCAAAATAGATTAACAAATCTTCTTCCCCATCCCCTCCCCTCCCATTCGCCACTCTGACCTTTTTACTATTTCTCAGCTGCCTATTACTTCCTCCTGGTTTCCTCATCCTTCCCTTTCTCCTCTGGTCCACTCTCCTCTATGTTCAGATTCTTTCTTCTCCAGCCCTTGACCTTTTCCACCCACTTGGCTTCACCTATCACCTTCCAGCTAGCCTCTTCCCCTCCACCCCGCTTTTTATTTTGGCATTTCCCCCTTCTTTCTCAGTCTTGAAGCAGGGTCTCAGACAGAAATGTCGACTCCTTATTCATTTCTATAGATACTGCCTAACGTGCTGAGTTACTCCAGCATTTTGTGTGTGGTACAATAAGTATGTACTGAGCTTGGGGTATAGTATGTAATTTTATCAGATCTACTGTGCTGTTGTATAGACATTTAATCATTTGTGATATTATATTGGAGCATGACATGTGCGTGTTTCTCTTTGCCCCATTTTAAAAATAAGCGATTCTGCTTGATGTGACTAAAGTCACCAAAGTGGGAAAAGTGATATGTGGATGACTCTTGGATGCATCCAAATGAAATGCTTTTTGTTTTGCTTAGCTAATTGAATTGAACTTTCAGCTTGGTTATAAACTGTGATGTCATGTCTAAAAATCAATCCAGTGGTGGAGTATCAGCTCCATGCCATAAAATCACCTTTTTGTTTCATTTTGTCACATTTTATATGCAGCAATTCCTTACTTATTGCAAGGAATTAATATAAATATCTAAGCTGTTTGGTAAGAAATTCAAGGGTCAAAATATCACTTGCCTGGTTCAAGATTAACAAGTCACTTTCCAGGTCAAGAGCAAATGCGAGGAAATCTGCAGATGCTGGAAATTCTAACAACACACACGAAATGCTGGTGGAACACAGCAGGCCAGGCAGCATCTATAAGGAGAAGCACTGTCATCCTGAAAGGTGTCTCCTTTTTGATGCTGCCTGGCCTGCTGTGTTCCACCAGCATTTTGTGTGTGTGTTCCAGGTCAAGACTTGTGTTTTGCTACAGTGGTATCCTTAAGGGAAGGTTCTCTGGATAACTAGGTGAGCATTTGTGTCATTGTTCATATTTCTGCAGTCTCACATTTGGGAACCTGAATATTTTTAAAGAAAATAACTATTATATTTCTACCACCCTTTTTTAAAAAAACATAAGGTGAACATCTTAAATGCTTTGTGGACCATCTAGGGCTTAGAAGCAGGTAGAAGGATATGTGAAAACTCAGCTGTACTGGCGAGGGGCTCCTGCAATTCATTATTTAGCTGGGTGGTGAATTAAAGTTCCGTGCTTGTGACCAAAAGTTGACAAATATTTTGTGTAGATTCCAGTGACTCAGTCGGTATGATAATGATAGCACATTTCTGAATGGGGAAGCATGATAGCTTGCAATCAATGATGTAGGGTGACCTCCAGTTCAGCACACATTAAATTGTCTGAGAACATTAAATTGCCTATGAGAAAGGAAAAGTTGTTAATGGTATTGCAGTGTGTTCAAGATTTTGTATTTAGGCAGTAGCCACTATCTGTTGTTTGGATAATACAAAAAGTAAATCATTTGCTTTACACCATGAGTGTCTGAGTCCTACCTCACAATCCTCAGGCTCTCCTATGTTCTTCAGGGTAGACCTTTGGTTGAGCAATAGTCGGTCTTAACTGAAGAGTACATTGTGATTTTTTTTTGGTGAGTTATTGAATTTCCAGTGTCGTTTTTACCTTCATTTGATACTTAGATCATTTTTAACCTATTGAATCTTTCCCTTGTTTCTGTAGAGATTAGATGTTGACTTTCCCCTTCAGGCATACTGGAATTTCCATTCTAAGAATGTGATTTGTTCATAATTAACTTTTAGTCATTCTCTTTGAAACAGCCCTGCTAACGTGCAAGCCATGGGCATTCTGTAGCTTCTGCTCTTTAAGGACTTCCGGAGGAACAGTCTGAGAATCACACTTTGAGAGATCCTGGAAGCTTTGGATTTTCTTGTAGCTTTTCTGCTACCATTATTTTTGAAAGATGGAAATAGCAATGAGTAAAGCAGTAGTCAATAATTCTTGTGACGTTGAAACTGACATCCCTGAAGCCTTTTGCTTGGCTGATTAAAATGTAACAGTTGTTTGTGCCCTGATTGACACTGGCCAAGTGGTCTTGTGGTTTTCTCTCTGTGGAAACTAATCGTGGCAAGAGCCTCTAATCTGGAGGAGGATTGTTTTGGAGTTTGTGGGATTTCTCTTTCCTTGCCAATCATTCTTTTCCTGAGGCTTGTTGTTTCTGATAACAGTTTAACTTGCCCAGGAGGATTTGTTTGCTGCCTTGTAGGACCTGGGCCAGAATTTTCTCAAGATTGAAATAGGGATACTCTTCAAAATTACAAAGGAGAGTTCCTGCAATAGTACTAAGGTGGGAGCACATGTCCAGGTGATTGTAGCTGGCTAATTCTACAAAGAATGACAAGGTCATATGATATTTGCTGATCCCAAAGTGAGATGTGGTGGCAAGGTGGAGATGTGTCTCTACAAAAGAAAGTGTAAGGCGCTCCTTCCCTCTGCGAGCCTGCAGATCACTCACAGGCAAGGTGTAGCCCCCTGATCAGGGCCCTGTGAAGCCACAGGAGCAGGTGATAGATGGTCATATCAACAGCTAGTGAGTATCACAAGTCCTGGTTGTGCGATCGCTGATACCACGGAGGCAATCTGAAGAGTATTAATAATAGCTGTCTTGTAAAAACTCTTCCTAGAAGGCAATGGCAAACTACTTCTGTAGAAAAGTTTTCCAAGAACAATCATGAAAAGACCAGGATTGCCTACGTTATATGATATGGCATGTAACAAACAAACATAAGAAGTGAGATGCTAACGTGTTGGGCTAACTCATTCTTGACAGCAGAACCCATCACATGGAGATGGCATTCCTCCTCTGGTTTGCTCTTCCAGAAGGTATATATACTCTTTTAGAGCTGGTTGTCTCCAGTCTGTCATGTTTCAAGGCAATGGTGCCACTACTGGAATTCCTGAATTTGTGGGCTTTATTAGTCAGTATCAACTCTTTCTCTGATGGGGCAAGATTACTTCAAAGCAAAAGATTATAATACCACAGAAACACTTAACCCATAAGAGACTAAGAGCAGAATTACGCCATATGGCCCATCATATCTGCTGTGCCATTCAATCACGGCTGATTTATTATTCCCCTTGAACATCATTCTCCTGTCTTCTTCCCATAACCTTTGAAGCATTTACAAATTAAGAACCTATCGACTTGAACTTTAAATACTGTAGTTTCTGGTTAATTAGGCCATCGATTATTTTGGACAGGAGACTGTTGATGAATAGCTTCTTAACTAGTGTCAGTCATGTGCACTCGTGTGATCATTAGGCATTACACCATGCTTAGAGTGAACAGTTTTAAGATAACATCAGTTGTATGTACTTATTTTATGTTATCCATTTGGGCTGACATACACCGATTAGAAAAACCAACGATATTTGATAACTTCATTTTTTTATTTTTTACTTTAAAATCTTTCCGAACCTTGTAACTAATCTGAGATTCATTTTCTTGCCGGTGTTCACAGTAAATACAAAGTAACAATGGAATCAATGAAAAATTGCACACAACTAGATGGATAAACAAGAAATGTACAAAAGGCCACAAGCTGCGCAAATACAAAAAGAGGACAAAAGAAACAAAATAATTATAATTAGGCAATAAGTAGTTAGATGAAAAGTCCTTGAAAGTGAGCCCATAGGTTGTGGGAATAGTTCAGGGTTGGGATGAGTGAAGTGATCCCTTCTGGTTCAAGGTAATACCTGTTCCTGATCCTGGTGTTGTGGGACTTGAGGCTCCTAGACCACTTTCCTGATGGCAGCAATGAGAAAAGAGCATGGCCTGGATGATGGGATTCTTAATGATGGACAGCACCCCATGTAGATGTGTTCAATGATGATGGACTGGGCTGCGTTCACTATTTTTTGTAGGATTTTCTGTTCAAGGGCATTGGAATTTCCGTAACAGGCCACAATACAACCAGTCAGTATGCACTCCCAATGTGCATCTATAGATGTTTGTCAAGGTTTGTTTTGATGAAATGCTGAATCTTTTCAATCTCCTGAGAAAGTAGAGACACTGCCATACCATCTTGGTAAGGGCAGTTACGTGCTGAACCCAGGGCAGATCCTCTGAAATGATGCCAAGGAATTTAAAGTTGCTGATCTTCTCCACCACTGAACCCTGATGAGGACTGGCTCATGGGCCTCCAGTTTGTTCCATCTGTTGTCAATAATTAGCTCTTTGGTTTTGTTGATAGTGAGTGAGAATTTTTTTGTTACGGCACCATTCAGCCAGATTTTTAATCTCACTCCTGTATGCCAATTCATCACCACCTTTGATTTGGCCAATGACAGTGGTGTCATCACAAACTTAAATATGGGATTGCAGCTGTGCTTTGCCTCTCAGTCATTAGTATGAAGTGAGTAGAACAAGGGTCTAAGCACACAGCCTTGTGGTGCTGATGGTGATTGTGGCAGAAATGTCAATCCAAACTGACTGGGGTCTGCATGTGAGGAAATCGAGGATCCAGTGGCACAAGGTGGTATTGAGGCCTAGGTCTTGGAGTTTATTGATTAGTTTTGAGGGGATGATAGTCTTGACTGCTGAGCTGTAGTCAATGAAGCATATTCTGATGTGTGCATTTTCACTGTCCAGATGTTCCAGTGAAATGGCATCAACTGTTGACCTGTTGTGACGGTCGGCAAATTGGAGTGGATCCAAGCAGCTCCCCAGGCAGGAATTGATATGTCTCATCACTGATCTCAAAACACCTCTTCACAGTGATTGTCAGTGCTACTGGACTATTGTCATTGAGGCAGGTTACCATGTTTTTCTGGGACACAGGTATAGTTGAAGCCTGCTTGAAGCAGGTAGGCACCACAGACCGTCAAAGCAAGAGGTTAACGATATCAGTAAACACTCCAGCCAGTTGATTGGCACGGGTCTTCAATATTCGGCCGCGTATCTGGTCTGGGGTAGAGGTGTGCCGTGGGTTCATCCTCCTGAGGATGCTTTCACATGGCCTCTGAGACTTAAAGTACAAGGTTGTTGGGGGGGGGGGGGTTGCTGTGCTAGTTTGTGGAGGTGCCTCCATGTTTTGTCAGTGAAAGCAAACATAAAAGGCTTTGAACTCATCTGGAAGTGAGACCTTGTTGTCTCATGTCACTTGGTTTCACTTTGTAGGAGGTGGTAGCACTACAATTATTGAGCATCCTTCTGTGATTCCAGTTTGTTTCAGAGTTCCCACTTCCCATATGAAATGGCTTTCCAGAAGTCATACCTGGACCTCCTGTGTTTTATTTGGTCACCAGACCTGAATGCCACTGATACGGCCCTCAGCAGATAGCAGACCTCTTAATTCATACAGGGCTTCCAGTTGGGGAAGATTCTGTTTGATTTTGTGAGGACACTATTCTCTGACAGCCTTTATAAAGTATGTGACAACTGTGGTATATTCGTTCAGATCCTCTGAGTCTTTAGCCATGGCCCGTCCACTGATTGAGAGCAGTCCCTTACTTCTGGAGCCTTC
The DNA here is from genome assembly GCF_030144855.1 of Hypanus sabinus. Taxonomy (NCBI): domain Eukaryota; kingdom Metazoa; phylum Chordata; class Chondrichthyes; order Myliobatiformes; family Dasyatidae; genus Hypanus; species Hypanus sabinus. Next base: position 173,996,517 of record NC_082706.1, read on the forward strand.
CTCTTTGGCGTCAGCGAAGTGCTTCAGCATTGCATTCCTGCTTTTATTTTAGTACTCACAATGAATACTAAAATTGCATATGCCCTACTCACTACTGACTCGAGCTGCAAGTTGATCTTTAGGGAATTTTGCTCTCAATCAAGTCCCTTTGGAACTCTGATTTCTGAATTCTTGGAAAATGGTCTATTTATTTATTCCTTCTACAAAAAATATGCAAAGCAATATGCTCTCTTACACTCTATTCTAGCTGCCATTTTGTTAATTCTCCCTATCTACCCAAGTCTCACAGACTCCTGATTCCTTAAAGCTACTTGCATCTCCATCTATTCTTTAATCATCTGCAAGCTTGGCTGCAAAGTAATTTCTGTCATCCAGATCATTATAATGTGAAAAGTAGTAGACCCAATGTTGACCTCTAGGGAACATCACTAGTCACCAACAGCCAACTCAAAAAGGTACTCTTATTCTCACTTTGTCTTCTACCAGTCAGCCAATCCTCGATCCATGCTAGTATCTTTCTTGTAATATTACAAGCTCCTATCTTGTTTAGCAGCCTCATGCTGGCATCTTGTTGAAGGCCTTCTGAAAACTTCAATGCTGGGCTGAGACTCTTCATCAGGTCTTGTGTAGGGACTCAGTCCTGATGAAGGGTCTTGGCCAGAAACGTTGACTGTACTCTTTTCTATTGATGCTGTCTGACCTGCTGAGTTCCTCCAGCATTTTGTGTGTGTTGCTTTGATTTCCAGCATCTGCAGATTTTCTCTTGTTTGAAATGTTCCCAAAGCTGCTTTAACAAACTAAATATATCAACTCTGACCCATTTTGTACCCTCAACTGCTGGAATTAACATTCAGCTTTGTATTTAATGTAATTTTATGTCAAGATGATGAACAAATATGTGAACTGTGAACTTGACCTGAGCTGGAACTGACTAGACCATGAATACTTACTTGCCTTTCTCTGCCGAACCAGACCTGGTTGCAGAAAATAAATATCTGCACCATTGCTATTGATCATGAATCAGGGTTAAAAAAAACTGAATTGTGCTGGGGTTGGTTTTTCAGAATATACCCTTGACTTGAGCTGAATTGGCAACAGTCATGTATATTCAGGTTGGGCTTGGGTTGGATAGTCAGGCTATTGTCTACTAAAATTTGAAATCAAGTTAATTTTTATTTATGAATTACCAGTTTTTTTATTTTGTTGGTTTTTATGTTCTTGTTGCATCCTCAAGTGGGATAAGTTTTTCCAATTTGTATGTGAATTAAGAACTTCAGTGTTTAAAGAAAGCCTGCTTAAATTGAAGTGGAAAAATTCCCCACCTACTCAAAAGGTTTGGGGAAAACTAAGTCTTAATGCTAATTGGTCTTGTTTCAAAATGCATAAGACTGAAGATTACTGTAAAACTTTGCATACTCCTGTTTTTAAATGATGAGATAAAATCTGACTTTTCTTTTCAAATAATTAGTTCAGTTTGAAAAACAAATTGATCCAATTCCATTGGATTTTAAGTAGTGCTTCATGCAAAGAAAAATAACCTGACAAACACAGGAGTTGCCACATATGTAAGCTAAATAACTTAATAGTATAATGCTATAACATGATTAAAAGTCTACAATCTCTAAATAATTTTGCAAATATAAAAACGGGTTTAGTTCTGCCAGTGTACAGAGCTGCTCTGGAACTACAATCGTTGCTGTGGTGAGTAAATGTTGAATAGTATTATAAAGATGTATTGCAAGCTATCTAAATGCAATACATTTTGTAAAATCATTCAAAACTTTTGAATATGTTGTGAGAGGCATTGGAATATACAGTACAGTGCAAAAGTCTTAGGTGCATATATAGTTAGGGTGCTAAAGACTTTTGCACATTGTGGTAATAGTATGTACTGCACTGTACAGCCGCAACAAAAACGAACACATTTCATGACATGAGTGATAAACCTGATTCTGATATGGGTCTCCATTGTGTACTGAGAAGGAAGGGGGTGCAGGGAGAGAGGAAATCATGATTGAGAAAAGGGGAAATGAGAGGGGAAGGAGTGGAAAGCACCAGAGAGACATTCTATAATGATCAATAAACTAATGCTCCTGCCTAGTGTTTCAGGGATGAGTGTGTCTGTGCCCATGCCATGCCCTGCTCCTGACACTCCTCTGCCACCTGTCAGGGTGCCACCATCCCAGGGTTCTCCACCTTCGCCATTCCCTACCCCTTTGCTTCTGCATAGTACTGTAGTTTCTAACATGTTCAAGCAAAAAAGCAGAATAATGTTATCCTCTAACACAAGAAATTCTGCTGATGCTGGAAATCCAGCGTAACACATACAAAATGCTGTAGGAGCTCCACAGTACCAATGGAAACAAAAACAGTTGATGTTTTGGGTCAAAATCCTTCATCATTTAACCTTTCCATCTTTACTGTCTTGTTTATAACCTTACCATGCAAACTGTGCTTGTTTAGACATTGAACTTTTAATTATTACAGGTTATCAATTACAGATCAGTTTTTAACATCTGTTCTTTGCCAATCACTTAATTAAAATGTAATTTTGATTACATTGATCAAACATGTTTACACAATTTCTAGCAAGTGCAGTCTAATGTTATGTCACCGCACTCACCTGGATCCACCCACATCACCTGAGTGGGGACCTGAAGAAAGGTCTTAGCCCAAAGCATCGACTGTTTATTTGTTTCCATACATGCAGCCAAACCTGCCGAGTTCCTCCAGCATTTTGTGTGTGTTGTTTTGGATTTGGTGCATCTGCAGACTTCCCTGTGTTTACAGCCAATCACCTGTCAGCCCTTGCTCTACCTCTTCTTCCCGTCACTTTCTCCCTTTCTTTCTAGTCATGAAGCATCTTGCCTTTAAAAGTCAACTGTTCATTTCCCTCCATAGATCCTGCCTGACCTTCTGACTTCCTCCAGATTTTAAGCATCTACAGTCTCGTGTGTCTTATCATTTTAATTATATCTTGAGAAAAGTTAGTCCTCATATTGCTGGACTGTAACTCCAATCTTTTTAACCAGCCAAGGATTAAACTGAATTGCTTAAATTTCTAGATTCCTCTATTGCTTGAAATAATTTTGTTTTTTGGGATGTGGATCACTTTAGCAATATTCATTTTCATTATTTATCTGCGTCTGGTTTGAGGGGATATTATTTAGCCTTTCCCTTAAGTTGCAGACTTGCTTCCACAGTGTTGGTGAGTGAGAACTACAAGATTGATCAAAAATGATACAATTGATGTGCCACTTGAACCCTAATTCTGAGTGGGTGAATGGAAAAGGGGCTTGTTTTGCTGTTTTGTTGTGTTGATTGTGTTGCTGAGCATGATAGGCATGCTATGTTAGTGCTGGAATGTGTGGTAACACTTGCGCATTGCCCCCACATCCTTGGGTTATGTTGGTTAATGCAAATGACGCATTTCACTGTATGTTTTGATGTACATGTGATAAGTGAATTTGAATATGAATCTAAAATTAATGAATTCTTCCTTTTCTGCAGCAGTGATGATTTTTTTTTCAATCTTTCCCTTCTCACTGCCTTTAGACTCTGCCTTGCAGCACCTATTCCACCACTTACAGGTGCACCCTTACTGTATGGTTGCAGTGGTCCAGTCACACCAATATTCAGTATTTTGGAGTCTGGTGTTGTACCTTTAGATGGTGAACACTGCACTGTGGCGCTGAGGAAGTTGATACAGTTGTGTATCAAGGCCTATGGCAATCATACGGTGTACCTCCAATTTGAAAACCTTTAGTATTGTACCCAACCAGGTGAATGAGTATTCTATCACACTCCTTACACTCAATAGCAACAGGAACTGTATATGTATTTATTTAACATTACATCCATGACAGAACTAAAGTTTTGTGTATTCAGTTGGGATGAAGGGTGGAAATAGGGGTACTTAATTCTTTGCTGTTTCTCGGACAACTTTTTTCTTGGTTCCCAGAATTGTATGGTTCTGGCACCTTTCAAACCAAGTGTAAGTAAATATATTCAGTTGATTCCACAGTAGATAATTTTATTCATCGCTTCAATGATTTTGAGAGAGCATCAGTAAATTAATTAATCAGAAATTTTGTGTACAAATTCCCTTCCATTGCCTTACCTTGAGAGGATTGGGTCTTGTTTCCACTCCAAGCTTTGCAATCAGAGGCAGAACATCTCCAGCTGTCATTTCTTCACTTGCTCCTGCATAATTAATGTAGTACAACATCCAGCTGAGGAACTGCACTATCTCCCTTGATTCCAGCACTTTTCACTATGGATCAGGGTTCCGTCAGTGCTCTCTAACTCATTCTGCTGCTTTACGACTTCCCTTAGTGCCCTCCTACCTTTAGTTAACATTCTGATCATTTGCCCTGTAATTATGTATGTTACTACACTGAAGCATGGGTAAGGTTCTGCATGAATGGAAGCTTTTGCAAGTACAAGAGCTGTTTAGTTGGAAAGAGGGAGCAGCAGTCCTGGTGCATAGGATGTTGACGGGATCTGTAGTCTTCCTTGACTTACAGCTATTTCCATGTCTGTGATGCAAGTTGCCTGGTGCTAAGATGCAGCTAAGTATATCTGGGCATCCATGGTGTATCAGACCTCTGATTTGGTGGGGAGGATCCAGTGGTACAGAGGGAGAAACTAAGAATTGTTAAGAATGCTCATTCATTTGTTAGTAATACATGGGAAATAGCATGCTAAAATTGTGAACTATGGGGGAAATTTGATTTTTTAATGAAATATTTATATTGTTATTGCTATATTGTTTTCTCACAGAAAATTGGCTTATTATTTTCACATGTACAAAGGTACACGGGTAAAACTGCTTTGCATGACATCCATATAAATCTTTCATTACAACAAGGCATTGAGGTACTACAATGGAAAAGCAAAAATCAGGATGCAGAACAGTGTTACAGTTGCAGAGAAAGAGCAGTGCAGGCAGACGATAAAGAGCAAGGTGATGAGATAGATTGTAAAGTCAAGTCCATCTTATCATACTTGATGACCATTCTTTATTTTTTAACAGCTGGATTAGAAGCTGTCCCTGAGCTTGGTGGTATCTTTTTTAAAGATTTTTCATTATAGGTAGCGAAATGTGTAGACAGGTTGTGGAGGAGAGAGGTTGGTTTCCATGATGCACTGAGCTGTGTCCTTTGCAATTTCTTGCATTACAGGAAGTGCAGCTGCCATACTGAGCCATGTTCATCCTGATAGGATGCGACCTATCCTGTATCAAAAAAATTGGCTAAGGTCAAAGGGGATATGCCAAATTTCTTTAGCTTGAGGAAGTCAACTGCTAAAAATGTACCTTTTGAATGTCTAAAATTGTTATCCCAAAGGTTGGACTGATAATGATGTGGGAAACACTTAAGTCATTTAATAGTTCAGTCTGTTCCTTGAAGTGTACTCTGTTTTGGAAAGTTCTTTAAGAAAATGATGTCTTTATATTGAATATATGTGCCTTCATACATGTACCTTCAGACATGGCATCAAAGATTATGTAGGCCAGGACGTGGGGCTGAGGACGGGAAAAAAGATCAGCTATGATTGAATGGTGGAGTAGACTCGATGGGGCAAATAGCATAATTCTGCTCCTATGTCTTAAGGAAATATTTCTGCAGAATGATGGCAGAAGAGCATTGATATACCAAATATTCCTCAATTGCTTGTGCAGTAACTGGATGGGATTTGGGAGGCACAGAAACATTCTCAACTAAGTTGTATTGTGGCACTGTTGCAGTGTTAGTTGATGCTGGACAACATTTGGGAGAGGAATTCAAAATTAAAGTTTGTGTCAACTGTTAGTGTTGACTTAAAGAAAAGTACTAATTTCAGAAAGTGTCCTAGCAGGGTGTGATTGAAAATACATTATCTAACTTTCAAGACTTGTAATATGGATGAAAGCAATCTATTTGTGCATTTTATTTTGATTAGTAACAAATTCTGATCTCGTTTGACTTTTGTTACAAAGCTGATACTCCACTGAAAATGTGCATAATTTGTAATGCAGGACCACCCATAGTGACACTCTTTGCTAATTATCTATTATATCTCTTTTTAAAAGTAGTTTAAAACTTGCTTCCTCCTATTTGCTCAGTGCAGTCTTGAAACTCTAAATCGAGTGTGGGTTGGAAAGAGTGATCACCTTGCTTATAGAATACAAGGTTTTGGCAAGGGATCAAACAGTTGGCCATTCTTTTTGATTTAAGCAAATTTTGGGAAACGTGTAATGTCTTTAAACACCTTTCGCACTGATTTGTTAAAAGAAACCGCAAAATGCTGCTGCGCAGGTGTTGCAAATGTTGATGGCTAATTGAGGGAAGCAGATGGCTTTAGTCAGTGGCATCAAGCCAAAAGAGCAGGTGCTGGTCATGTGACTGCTGGTTACCAGGGTAATCTTATTGCTCTTGGCGTGCAGATGAAAGGAAAGGGGCCCCAGTGTTCAGCTGTAGTATTGTATAATTTGTGGCCGTTAGAGCGGAAATAAATGCTGGAAATGGAGTCTCATGGCAAGAGAAGCTGATGGCACTGTTTAGTAAATACTCAAATAATTGGTGTGGAAATAGGGCTGAAAATTAAGTGAAATGGATTTTTTTTTCAGCTTGGTGTATGGTTTAGCATGCCTTTTTATATCTTTTGGTCATTACATCTCGACTACATATTAATAAGATGAATTTGAGTTCTTTGAACATGGGCATTGTTCCCAGCAGCTAATTATTTTATAAACACTTTGTCTAAGAGGATTCAGCCTATTCTAGGACAGTTGTATAGACTGGTGGATCCCAGTTTGCACACCAGCGATGTTTAACAATCACTACTATTTTACTATTGACAACATTAGGCGGTTAACAATAAAGCATGATTAATCAGTTTTTGGGATTCCACTTTATTAAAGTTAATTTAGTCTGTGTGCTAGGGCATACCTGGGAGCTACATTTACAGTTTACACAAAGTGCAGCTGCCAGGATATAGACAATAAAATGTTCATATCTGGAATTGCACATTTGCTTGCTTCATTTGTAATTACATCCAGTTATAATAGCTGAGTTTGGTAATGTGGCCTGCACATAATAACTTAGCCTGCCATATAGACTAGTTTGCTTTTGGTTTCATGGTACTTCTCTAAATCATTTAAGCAGAAGAATCGATGTGTTCACATGGACCAGTGAACCCAGAATTTGTTGGCTGTTATTTGTGGCTTGAATAGTAAGGCTGCAACCTATTGAACGACTCAAGGGATATGGGGTTCATGCTAGAAAGTGTTGCTAAAGTTCAAATATCTGCCTTGAGTTGTAGTAGTAATGCAGGTACAAGGGGCCAATTGGCTTACTTTTGTTCTTAGTTTAACAATTTATTATGTTCATAACTTGCCCTTAACTGATCTCTTGTGGAAAATATTTTCAAGACAAGTTTCAACTGACTTAAATTCACATGAAGACTTAATCTTCCATCTTAAGTTTAATGATGTTCCAGTAGTTTCAACTGGATCAATTTCATTGAGTTTGACAGTGAAATTATAGAAATAGAACAATACAGCACAGGAACAGGCCCTTCGCCCAACAGTGTTGTGTTAAGCTAAATTAATCAAATGGCTAACTGAACTCATCTTGACTGCCTACACAATGGCCATATCCTTCCATTTTCCTCACATTCATGTGTCTAACTAAACATCCCTTAAAGTCCCTAATGTTTCTGCCTCTGCCACCACCCCAGGCATTGCATTCCAAGCACCCACCACTCTGTGTAGAGAAAAAAGACAACTTGCCTCTCACATCTCCTTTGAAATTATCTCTTCCTGCTCCTCCTCCCCATCTTAAATGTGTGCCGTCTTGTATTAGACCCTTGTATTGCAACCCTGGGAAAAAGATGCTGTCTGTCTACTCTTTCTCATAATCTTATAAACAGCTATTTGATCTCCCCTCAGCTTCCGCCGAAGGATTATATATCTTTCAGTCATATTTTAACTACTGCACTGTGACCGTGTTTTTATTTTGAGTTCCTTCATACTAGATTTTCTGTTTTTGCAATGTTTGTTTTTGGGCTAATATGAAAACTGGTTTCTGAAGCAAGGTCTTCAAAAGTAAAGTCAAGGGCGCTTGATATTAATTAGAGCCACTAAATTTCTCTAAAAGAAATGTGATCCATAAATAATTATTATTATTACTAATTGTCTCAACATCTACAGGATTTTTCAAGTCAGAATCAGAACTTTTATCACTGACTAATAACATTAAATGTGTTGTTTTGCAGCTGCAGTGCAAAGACACTAATTTACTATAAATTAAAAAAATAAAGATGCAAAGAAAGGACTAGCAAGGTAGTGTTCATGGACCATTCAGCAATCTGATCGCAAAGGGAAAGATGCTGTTACTGAATCATTGTATGGATCTTCAGGCTCCTGTATAATCTCCACAGTAGTAGTAATGAAATGAGGGTGTTTTCTGGATGGTGAGGATCACTGCTGATGGAAAGCACCACCTTGAAGCACTGTCTCTTGAAGCTGTCTGGTTCATATTTGAATATTACATGAAGAAACAGTTCCTGCATTTGAATATTGAGAAAACTGAAGGAATCCCTTTCATATTGTTTGGAACCTTGTGTTGCAGTTTGACTCTTGGCTAAGCTCCGATACCATATGTTCTCTCTCTCTCGGCCACCTACCACTTTACTGTAACGTTGTCGATTCTGCACTCTTCCATCGGATTGTCACTGACCATGTCTAAGCATGACTTTTCCATTCTTGCTGCTTGATACCCACTTTACATGCATCCACCTATTATTTCCTCAGTATCCTACACTCTAATTTCCCCTACTGTCTGCGCTTTAGTACCTGCCTTGGTTTCCGCTGGCAATAATTCCATTGTAAATGTTCTTGTTTTTGTATTCCTTTATCTTGCTGTGCCTGAAACCCAGCGAAATGCCTTCTGAATTTTGATGTTTTGTGAATCTGCTGTTTGTTGTGCCGTTGACAGAGATGTGCCTTTGTTTGCCTGGCTCCTCAGCTGTGTAATTCCTCTCTAAACCTCCACCAGAGTTCACCTGGCCCACAAACACTCATTTACATTAATCACATATTATTCTCCTAGCTTCTCATCAGCTCTCCCCAATCCTATCACTCATCTGCACTCTTGGGATATTTTTTTGATGGACATTTAACTACCAATCTGCATGTCTGTGGGATGTGGGACAAAATCTGAGCACTCAGCAGAAATGGGGACAATGTGTAAACTACGTAGGTCAGGATTGAACCTCAGTCACTGGAGTTGTGATTTCATGGCCTAGAGTTGATTTGAAGGCACCATTCACAATTTACTATGTGGGGCTAAAAGAAATATTTTTCCAAAGGAATCTATTGAGTTGAAGGGAAAATTTGATCAGAATTTAATGCAATCTCCTTCATTATATCTTCCTTGCTTTTGTATTTCATCTCCAACATGCTTTATTACTTTAATAAAATTATTTAATCATTTTAATAGAAATTGCATTTTAGTCAAAATTGGTATGTTGCCATTGTGGCTGAAAGTGGCCTTGACATGAATATTCCAATGTAGAGAATAGCTAAGTGATCTCATTCGGTAAGTTTACAAATTCTGTGTAATTAACCATTCACTTTCCAACCCCTGTCACCCAGCTTCTTTCCTCTTGCCCACCTGGCACCATCTGCCTACCCCCACGTACTTACTCCATGGGGTCTCCTATCCCATCCCTACTGGTTCCATCTGCCCTTTATTCCTCCTTTATTTAGTTCCTCACCACTGTCAGAATTCACAGCCATTTTTTCCCTCCACTTCTTACCTTCTAGCCTCTGTCTTTATCTCCCCTCGCCTTACTCCAGCTGCCTTTTTCCAACTATTGCCTGTCTGTTCTTGCATTATTCCTCTCTTCACCCCTTTATCGTAGCTATCTTTCCATCTATTCTCTGTCCCAATGCTAGTTATTTCTCTGCCTCAGATGCTGCCTGCAGTTTGTTTTTTTTCCCCGTCATTACAATTACTTGTATTTTTTCAGGAAGTGTGTCACTGAAGTAGGGTGGTGCTGCCACCACCTTAAATCACTGCAGTCTTTCAGATGTTGGGTAGGGAGTTTCAGGTATTAGACCCAGTAATGATGGAGCAGCAGTATATTTACAGGTTGGGATCATTTGTGACTTGGGGATCCTTCTGGTGTTCCCTTGTGCGTCATGGTGATGGAAGTTCTCTGTTTCATCTAGGAGACTAGGTAAGTAACTACATTCGAGATGTCAGGAGGTGAGTCACCTGCCCAAGATAACTAGCCTCTGACCCACTTCAGCAATCTCTTACATGCTCTAATTAAGTTCCGCGTCAGTGGTGGTCTTGACAATGTTGATAGTAAGGTAACAGAATTGGTAGTGTCCTAAATGGACATTGGTGTACTCAGAAGTGGAAAATATCAGCCCATGCTCGCAGGTTCTCATTTTTTTTGTATGCAACAATAACTTTTTCTTGAAAAGTTGAATTGAATTAACTTTATTACTTACATCCTTCAAATACATGAGTAAAAATCTTTACGTTACATCTGTCTAAATGTGCAATTTATAGTAATTTATAATAAATATATACAACAGGATAGTCAGTATAACATAGAAATACAGTTGTGTCAGCATGAATTAATTAGTCTGATGGCCTGGTGAAAGAAGCTGTCCTGGAGTTTGTAGATCCTGGCTTTGATGTTGTGGTACTGTTTCCTGAATGGTAGCAGCTGGAACAGTTTGTGGTTGGAGTGATTCAGGTCCCCGATGATCCTCCGGATCTTTTTAAAACACCTATCTTTGTAAATATCCTGAATAGTAGGAAGTTTGTATATATAGTGATGCGCTGGGCTGTCTGCAAAGTCCTGCGATTGAGAGAAGTACAGTTGCCGTAACAGGCAATGATGCAGCCAGTCATGATGTCTTTATTGTGGCAGCCCCTACCAAAACTTTTTTATCCATCTGGGGTGAAAGAGGTGCTGTCATGCCTTTTTCACCACACGGCCAGTATGTATAGACCACGTGAGATCCTCGGTGATGTGGATGCCGAGGAACTTAAAGCTGTTTACTCTCTCAATCTCAGATCCATTGATGTCAATAGGGGCTAGCCTGTCTCCATTCAATAGGGGCTAGCCTGTCTCCATTACTCTTGTAGTCCTTTGTTCTTGCAACATTGAGGGAGAAGTTGTTTTCTTGACACTACTGTGTCAGTTGCAAATAGATTTCAATATGGTCAAGACATCAGAACATTCCTCATTCCATCCATCAGAACAGCAGGAAGGTCACAGGCCACTACACTGAGCAACTTATTTAGCGATATTCAGAGGTCAGGATGATTAATTACAACTACAATTTCACCCATTGGACTATCTTTCCCCTTGATGTACATTGACCAGTGCCAGACTTGGTCAGATGCTGTTACTATTTTTGGGACATTGAGGTAGCTGTACATTTTTGTACATTTGTGAATATTTATAAAATGAGGCTGAATAGTCCAAATATTGACAGATCCAACTAAAATTTTTAATAGTAAACTCAACGTGAAAATCCAAGAATATAGGGGCTCTCTAGGTTACATATGACCAGACTTGTGGAAAACTGACTTTATGCAAATTTTCTCTTGCATTTTGAAGCAATTTTTTAGATAGTAATATTAATATGTTTTGTGGATACAGAAATAGAGCCATACAATTTAGGTTCCAATGGAAAACTGCAAACAAAGTGGCTTGCAAATAGTTATAGCAAACAAAATTCTTGAATGACTTGGGGACTCTCCCTGTAATAACTTACACTTTACCTCAGGATTTTGGTTCCTCAGTCCATGTTTAGAACAAGGCTTTTATATTGCTTGGATCTGAATGGTACCGGAAGGTAACCAACCTGACACAATGATTTAAAGTAAAATCCTTTCTGAGATGATTGCTGGCCCTGGATTTGGAGCTAGATAATGTGAAGAGATTTAAAGAGAAAAATATTTCCCTCCATTCTGTTTTTCAGCATGTTGCCCTTTGGAAACTTCGGTAAAATTCCAATAGTCCACAATACTACTATTCAGAAAATCTTTTGGCATCTGCCTCACCCACTCTGTTTAATGTGCTCCATTTAAATTCACTGGGATCTCCAGATAAAACCTAACATTACAGAAAAGCTGTCAGTCCAAGATACTAGATTATTGTTGTACTTCCATATTTTTCCTGATGTTTCAAGGCTTGAATTGATGGTTAGCTATTTAAATTCATCTGCTAAAACCATCCATAATCTTGTTTCTTCTCTACATGAGTAAATAAACATGTTACCCAGCTGGCCTCTATCATTCTACTCTGTAAATATGATGTCACCCAGAGCTGCTGACTTATTCAAAATTAGCTTTGTTGACCCATTATCCCTGTGTAATGTTCTTGATCAAGGCTTGGTTCCTGGTAAAGCTTCAATTGAACACATCCTTGTTTTTGTGTGTGTTGCTCTTGTTTTATGGTCTTGCCCCCTTACTATTTCTGTAATTTTCCCCAGCCCTTTCATCTTCAAGGTAAATTTTAAAACTCCACTAATGGTAGCTCCCACTTCCTACGCATCTCCATGCTTAAAAAAAATCCCTTGCTATCTCTGTCTCCTTTTGTGCGCAATCATTTAAAATCTACCTCTTTGGCCAAGCTTTTTGTGAACTGTCTTAAAGTGTTTGTACTTGTCTTGACACCGGTTTTATTCGGGGAAAAAATATTTCTGCTCTTTACAGCTGTTTTATAAATGGAAATTCTTTTAAGGTTGGCTGAAATTGGGTGAAATCAACTTGAGAGCCCAGAATTATTTGTATTAAAAATTAGTTTACAGATGAGAGCATAAATTATATAAACTGTTTTTGCATTCTATTAAATAAATTCTCATTGATTTAAATACTTCCAGGCTGTTCTGTTCGGTGTTCATTTCTCCACAAGAAAATTCAACTACAATTAGGTTATTCATCCATCCAAGATTTTTATTCAAGGGCCAGTTATCACATTGATGTGTCCGATATTGTTTTACACTAGTGAAAAGCCCCAACCCTCCTTGACTGGTGGGAACCAAGCAATGGTAATGTTTTGAATATCAAAGCTAATTGATTTCTTTTACGGGAGATGATTATTTTCCATTTTATGTCTGTTATTCAGGTTTTTGTTTGCGTGTTGTGAAACTTCATTACACATTTGTGAAGTTACTGAGTTTGGGGATTTGATTAGTTTATTAAAAAGTAAAGAAATCTTCAGTCATATTAACACAAATTAATGTTTTACAGCAACAAGAAAAATATGCCAGAATCAACTGTTGGAAAGAAAAAAGGAAAACGGAAACATGAATCTTCTCCTGAAAATTCAGATATGGACAAAACGCCACCTCCGTCACCACAGGAAGAGGATGAATTGGGAGTGCAGGTGAATTTGGTCTTAAACTTCCCCATGCATGCTCATAGAATACAAAACTTGAATTTTGTATCCTCCATGGGATGAACATTTTATTAAGATTGGTAAACAGCTTTACATCGCATCAATTTATGTCTGCATATTATTTATCAGGTAAAAGCATTTATCTGCTGGCAGTAATGGGTATAAGTGGAGAACCTCAGTAACTGATATTGGATGCAGTGTTACTTAAATGCTGAAGCTGAAATTTCTTGAAATTTGTGTGCTTGTAGGGTCTATCTTTAAATGCCGAATCATGAGAAGAAGAGGCATGATTACTTCTGGATTTACTAAGTACACAATACTTAAGTTTTCCATTTAAGTTATTTTTTAAACAGGCAAAAATTTTCACAGCCAAATGTAAGCCATGTATCATTCATTTCAGGAAAGCACATTCTTATCCACTACGCTTTCTAAAACTATAATGTTAGGAAGTGTGGGAAATATTGATTTGTTCCAATGAGGCATTGTGACATCTAGAGTTCAACCAATCATTTAACTTCAAAGCTTGAGCATTTATTTTTGAAGGCAGTCTGAAGCCATTTTACTTTAAGATTGAGTATCCAGCTTTGGATGGATGCTTCCATGGTTACCTCAAGTTAAATAACAAAATTTGGCAAATGTAACAAACTTGGACCAAATTCTTTTAGCCAAGAAGCCTTTCTTCCATATACCTGTTTGTTTATAGATTTTTCTTAATCTATGAAATTTTGGAAGCAAAATAACCAGTTAATTAGGAGCTATCTGCATCTTTTAGGTCTTGGCTTTCTAATCCATTTTTCTTGTGGTATTGGAATCCAGGTAACATGGACAAGGACAGATTTCTTTGTATGTTATTGTTTTTGGATTTTTATGCTGGCTGAACAGCTGAAAATTTTACTAGTTTTCCTCTTATTTTCCAAATCTGTTTATCACACTTATTTCATCCCTTCCTATTTTATAACATGGGCTCTAGTTAAAGTCAGTTTTTCATTCATTCTAAAACCATTTTTTGCTCTGTCATAATGTTTAGTATAAAGATAAGTCTCCCTTTTCATCCACTTTTCCAATACTCGTCTTTCTAGTTCCAGCAGCTTTTGCATTCAAGCCCTAACCTCATCTTTCAGTTTATGTTCTTGGTCCTATTTTCTCTTGTCTTCTGCACAAACAGAGAAAACTGCCCACCAAGTCATGCTAATTATGACTTTTCACTAACAGGGAAAGTGCTTCTTCAGGAAAACCTCTCATTTTAAAACCTGGTGAGATTTGCTGTTATTTTGTCAGTATTTTCATCCAATCCATAGTTATATTCTTCCATGTGTAGGGATTGTCTAGGCACTCTCGGGGTGATATAATGTAAGCTAACATCTGCTTTTCCTACGTTCGCTTAATGAATTCATTTTACATTCTCCATTATATTACAATACCTTTTCATAATTAAGTTTGTAATAGACTTACTTCCATGCTTCAATACCAAGGTAATCAAACCAAGGACAAACCTCCCTCTAGTTTGTCTTGGGTGCTGTACAGTTTTATTTGGCGTTTTGAAATTAGAGTGGAAAATATTAGAGAACAAATTTTTCTGAACTGGGCAGAAATGCTTAGGAACTAAACTAAGTACTTATGGCACAAATTCATATTACTCAACTTAAATTTGATTTCCACTGTTCAATGTACAGTGGATTCCAGTTTATTGGGCAGCCACTTATTTAGGCCGACTCTTAAAGAACAAAAACTTACCATGAAAGTAGCTGGAATTCTCTTCCCTTATTTGGGACTCTCTACCGCTTAATTGGGACGAGACTGTTGCTGAGCAGTTTTTAATGCATCAGTCCTGTGTGCTTGTGTAGCCATTAGACATTCCACCATGCTTAGAGCCAACATTTTTTAAACAGCATCAAAAAGCAATAATATTTGTTGCTGTTTGTTGCCGAGAACCAAGCAGTAAGACAATTCAGAACTGTTTTTCTCACTGTGGCTTTGAGCGGTTTAAGCAGCTGGGAGTGAAAATGAAATGCTTTCACTACTTCAGGTTAGGAACTATGAAAGATTTGGAGGATGCAATCATGGAAAGCATTGTATGGAGGCAGTTGATTATCTGCACTGCCTATACTGATTTTATTCATTTACAGTGAATCAAAAGAACATGGCAGTATACACTGGATGAATTCCTCTGGTACCTTAGGAACTTATAACAGTTTTATATTTCCGGTCAAGTTGGTGCCAGTGAACAGCGATTCCTCGGGTGATATCTTTCAGATAGCCAACCTCTTCAATTATTTCACTTTTTCTGCATCTTCTGCTTGTTCTTTTTGTCTTGATTGTGTTACGGAAACTACGACGTGCAATTTGGAATTTGGTTGAATGATCTAGTGCTGTGTCCGGAGAAGACCAGATACTTTATTTCAATTTCAAGCATCAAGGAAGATTGAAGCATTGAGGTGAATGCAGAGGTCAACAATTGCTTCTAACAGAGGCCACCGTGGTGATGACAGTCAGCGGCATTTGGACGGCATGACAGGTGCTCTTCATGGAAGGATTGAGTTTGTGTGACAGCTGTTCTCAAATGGAAAGATGCTTTCGATATTCTGAGATTTGTGATTATCGAGCTGTACTTTATTTAGGTCTCCTTCAGTTTTTTGGTGTTTTCCTCCTTGTGGCTATTTGGCAGGTGGGTGATCTGTTAGCTTTTTATATGTGGGGGGGGTTTGCTTGGGGGTTTTGATGCTGTTGCCGTTCATTTCTGTGAGTGAGGGGGTCATGGATTTTATTGCTGCTTTTCCTGCGGGGGAGAAGTTTGGGGATTTGATGCTATTGTTGCCATTTTGTTCTGCAGGGTACAGTGTTGGGGATTTGTCACTGATTTTTTTTTCTGTGTGAGAGGGTGGGGGTTTCAGGTGTTTATAAGTTTTGTTTCTCTCTTTCGTGTGGGGGAAGTTGATGTCTTTCGACAACAACCGTGGTCTTTCTGGATTTCATTGCTCTCTGGAAATGAAGATTAGAGTTGTATTGTACATATGTACTTTGACAATAAAATGAACCTTTGAAGCTTTATAATACTGCAGTAGTATTTGTAGTGTTCTAATTTGTTCTCAATTAAGTGTATGATTTGTTACTCAGTTAAACAGTAATTTGTCTTTTTTATATCTTTTAAACTATTTTCATGAAACTTCAGCTAATTGGGGCAGCTGTTTAATTGGGCCAAACTACTAGTTCTGTGTTCTAACTGGAATTCACTGCATTTGCTTGTCTTGTAAGAAGTGATTGTGAAAGAGCATGTGGTGAATGTTATGATTTCACAGGGCATGAGTATCCTTTCAAATTATCTTAGGTATTTTCTATAGCGCTGTATCTTTATTGAACTATCATATTTGGGTATGAAATGGGTAGCTAGACAAAGTCATGCTCATCCCACACACCATGGATGCTTTATAATTTCAGATTGGTTAAATTAAGTTTGGTATGGAGGAGGATTTCTAAAAGTACAGTTTATTTTATGGACGGAGAAACAGAATGCATCAACATCACCTAATGCCTGTACTGGTATATGACCATAAATTGTATCGGGTGGGAATACGGATGTTGATCATTTTGGCAGATTAAAGCTATATGGAAATGATGTAAAAGAGAAAGAAATGGGTAAGGAATAGATGGGAACTTTTTCAGGGGTTGAAATAAATTAGTGTTTTTCAGTTCTTTGCTTGACTTGAATTGTTATCCCCATAAATACACAGAAGATGGATCCATTCCTCATGGCTGAGTATAAAAACATCATGGTTAACATTGGCATCACAATTCACTGGTCTTGGAAGATTATTGTATATGGGCAGTCCATTGTTTCTTTACCTGACCTTATCCATGTTTCCTTTTAAACGTAGACAAGTTGTTCTTGGCTGCATCTCGTAGCAAGTTTCATGTTGCAGGTACTTGGGTAAAGGGGTTCCTCCAGGTTCTGCACCAAAGTTAATGATGAGTGTTTTGTTCATTTTAAACTTGCTGATAGACATTAAGAGAAGTAACTTTTCAAAACACTCAGATGTGTCGAGGTGTTCCTGAGTGGTGTCATGATATATTTCTGCTGTGTGTAAATAGTTCCACCAAGCATGTAACAAAAAATTCACCCTTTGTAAATTAAGCCCACAATTTTTGACCAAAGACTTAAAATCCTAGGTTACCCATTTGCAATTGGTGCAAGTTTGAAATTGTCAGCGAGCTGTTGCTACTTCCACATCTGAAATTTTTTCATCTGCTATATTTTCCAGAAACGTCGCTCTAGTCGACAAGTGAAAAGAAAACGATATACAGAGGATTTAGAGTTTAAAATATCTGATGATGATGATGCAGGAAAGGATTCTCCATTAAACACTTCACAATCAGAACAGGTATCTATCTTATATCAGTAACCACTAACTGTTTAACTGTAAGTTTTAATAATGTAAATGGTTTTTGTGTGTTTAATTGTGCATTTCAGTTTTCTCTATCTTGGCATGAGTGAACCGATGAGGAAAGAGTTGTCATTTTATGAGTTAAAATCACTTACAGCTTCCAACTTTTATATTCAGTGTCCTGACTTATGAAAGCCAGTATGCCAAAAGCCTTCACTATTGCAATATCATGGTGGCAAAGCGGTTAGCACGACAGTTCTTTTCTGATGTCCTCTGTAGGCAAGCTTGTATGTTTTTCCTGTGTGCGCGTGGGTTTCTTGGTGCTCAGTTTTCTCCCATAGTCCAAAGACCTACAGTTAGTAGGTTAATTGGTCATTATAAATTATCCCAAGATTAGGCTAGGGCTAAATTGATGGGTTGCTGGGTGGTGTGGCTCAAAGGGCTGGTAGGGCCTATTCCACACTGTATCTGAATAAAAACAATAAAATTATCTTTTGACGTACTATAGAATTTTAATCTGACTTTTGCTCTACTCGCTTTTTTAAAAATAAAATAGTATTTGTCACCCCACAAATACGCTATCTCAAAAATTGGCAGCTTGCCAGATCTAACATTATCAGGAAGAGGATTTAAGTACAAGAACATTGAGGATTTGCACACAAGGGCCTTGGTGAGGCTGTGTGTGCAGTATTGTGTACAGCTCTGCTTTCCCTATACAAGACGATGTACTTCAGGGCTGCTGGGTGTTATAAGGGTTAGGGTGCAATTGACTGTTATAATTTGATGTACATTCTGTAAATATTGAATGTAAATATGGTAGTGCCTTTTTAAAAAGGGTCTATATTTGCGGTAGAGAAACAAGAGTTCGGTATCCATGAAACATCTGGATCCTCAATTTCTACATGTATTTAACGAGTTAACAAATTTTTAGATATTTTGGATAGAATTAATGCAGGAAGGAAATGATGAGGTGAAGAATCGTGCATCATCTTCATGTTTTCACCATGCATGATGAGTGGTAAACTCACTTTGAGCTAGTGTTTCTTAAAAGAGTTTAGTTGACTTAAAAATACTACCTGAGAGGGCAGTAAGTCATCCAGGATTTGATCTGAGAAAACTGGACCAAATCGCTGTTGGCTCTCAAACCTTTTTGGTTGAAAGTTTTCTTTTAAAAGGATTAATAATCTGGGACCACCCCCATCAAGTTAATGTTACTTGTATGCTAAAGTTTTGTAAAGATTTTAATACTTTTAATTGTGCCCTTTCAATGACATTCCTTGTCATCAAGTTGTATTTTCTTATCATATAACATATAACAATCACAGCACAGAAACAGGCCATCTCGGCCCTCCTAGTCCGTGCCGAACTCTTAATCTCACCTAGTCCCACCTACCCGCACTCAGCCCATAACTCTCCACTCCTTTCCTGTCCATATACCTATCCAATTTTACCTTAAATGACACAACTGAACTGGCCTCTACTACTTCTACAGGAAGCTCATTCCACACAGCTATCACTCTCGGAGTAAAGAAATACCCCCTTGTGTTTCCCTTAAACTTCTGCCCCCTAACTCTCAAATCATGTCCTCTCGTTTGAATCTCCCCTACTCTCAATGGAAACAGCCTATTCACGTCAACTCTATCTATCCCTCTCAAAATTTTAAATACCTCGATCAAATCCCCCCCCAACCTTCTACGCTTCAATGAATAGAGACCTAACTTGTTCAACCTTTCTCTGTAACTTAAGTGCTGAAACCCAGGTAACATCCTAGTAAATCGTCTCTGCACTCTCTCTAATTTATTGATATCTTTCCTATAATTCGGTGACCAGAACTGTACACAATATTCCAAATTTGGCCTTACCAATGCCTTGTACAATTTTAACATTACATCCCAACTTCTGTACTCAATGCTTTGATTTATAAAGGCCAGCGTTCCAAAAGCCGCCTTCACCACCCTATCTACATGAGACTCCACCTTCAGGGAACTATGCACTGTTATTCCTAAATCTCTCTGTTCCACTGCAATCCTCAATGCCCTACCATTTACCCTGTATGTTCTATTTGGATTATTCCTGCCAAAATGTAGAACCTCACACTTCTCAGCATTAAACTCCATCTGCCAACGTTCAGCCCATTCTTCTAACTGGCATAAATCTCCCTGCAAGCTTTGAAAACCCACCTCATTATCCACAACACCTCCTACCTTAGTATCATTGGCATACTTACTAATCCAATTTACCACCCCATCATCCAGATCATTTATGTATATTACAAACAACATTGGGCCCAAAACAGATCCCTGAGGCACCCCGCTAGTCACTGGCCTCCATCCCGATAAACAATTATCCACCACTACTCTCTGGCATCTCCCATCTAGCCACTGTTGAATCCATTTTATTACTCCAGCATTAATACCTAACGACTGAACCTTCTTAACTAACCTTCCATGTGGAACTTTGTCAAAGGCTTTGCTGAGGTCCATATAGACTACATCCACTGCCTTACCCTCGTCAACATTCCTCATAACTTCTTCAAAAAATTCAATAAGGTTTGTCAAACGTGACCTTCCACGCACAAATCCACGCTGGCTACTCCTAATCAGATCCTGTCTATCCAGATAATTATTAATACTATCTTTAGAATACTTTCCATTAATTTACCCACCACTGATGTCAAACTGACAGGTCTATAATTGCTAGGCTTACTTCTAGAACCCTTTTTAAACCTTTTTTATCCAAAGCTAAATTTTGCATTGAAGAAAGAAATCATCTCTTGCCAGGTTTTGTTGCCACTACAAGAAACCTTCCATTAATCCATGGATTTGCCAGGAATGGGAATAAATGTAGACCTCAGTGAGAATATACAGATCTAAAATTTTGAAATTAATATTGAACTTGGTTGAATGGTGCTTAAATTAATACTTAAAATAAATTATCTTTGAATTATGCATGTAGAATTCAGAGATAAGATCTTTGGATTAGAGAAGAATTGAAATAAAGGCAGGAGAGGGAAGGAAGTGACGACTGCTAATGTGAAGGAAAGGGAGAAGCTCAAAAAAGAATACAGGAAGAAAGGATGTGATGAAGGATATCTTCCATATTCTGTCTCTTCATCACATGGGTGGGTACAAAGGTGAAAGTCAGAGTTGATTATTTCAGGTGAACGCAAGGGTTAGGGTATGTCAGAAATCTGTGGGAACGTGTATGGTTGGCCAACTATATGTGTAAGGATAAATGTGGTCAAGCAGCTCCTATAGCCCTATTGAAATCTGTAGCGGGGAAGAAGGAGGGTCTGTCAAGGGCTTGAAACAATTAGTTATTTGGTTTGTATATCTACAACATGGCCACTGATTGAGACAGGTAAATGGTACTCCATAGTGACACTTGGTGGCCAGCATTTGAAAGTACAAAAAAAATCATGGGATTGCATTGCTATTGCTGTACATGTTTTGGCTAATGTCAATTTTGTAATTGGAGTTACAAATACTGCATTTAAATTAACAATTTAAGCACACATTTTATCTATTTAGAAATAAAACTTGAATAATTACAAATGTTCGAATGTCAATGTGCCAACAGGTGGATGTCCCGTAATGGCATTTTAAATGGGCATGTCTTCTCTCTTCCTGTCTCTGTACCACATTTTCTTTTGAAACTTAAGACCTGCTTAATTTTCTTTTTTTCCTTTTTAAACCGTCCAATCTTTTAAAACTTTTTCTGAGTGAGAATGTGCTTACTTTTCCAGTGAATTTAGAGGATTTTGGAGACTACATTGATTAGTAATGTTTCAATGTTGTTAGGTGCCTGCTGTTGGTTTCAGATCTCAAAAGCATGTAATAGGGCTCTAATTCAACAGTCTAAATCTGGTGTTTTTTATCCTCAAATATATTTTGCCTTATTTGACCAAATGCTGTGCAGGTGCATTGAAGACCCTATAAATTTTATAAGTGATATTTGTCTTTTCTAAGAGTGGCCCATATCTTTGTAGTTTTCCCATGAACCAATATCATTTGAGGTATTTGTGATATAGTGTGCGAAGATTGGTAGAGAATCTATGTACAGGTGTTGAGTGCATACAAATACAAGTGCTGGCAATATGCTTAACATATGATAACCCTTTGAGGGTTTTTTGAAACAGTTGAAGATTGGGAAAGGTGCTAACGCAACTTTTTTGTCATCTTTTGAGGGCTTTTTTTTAATGCCTCTGCTATTTCTGTTTGCAACAGAAATTTCTTAGTTAAGAAATTTGTGGGCTTAATTTCTTAACTGCAATTTCAAATTTGAATTAGGAAAAAATACTAAATTTATAATGCCATTGGTGATCTGTTTTTCCTTCAAATCCTGGAGATGCCTCATTGGTATATTACCAGAGCTGTGTAAAATCTGTTTCACTCTTTCTAACCAATTTTCCCAAACCCTATTGTGCTTTTTCGTTCCTGGCTCTAAATAAAAATATAAAATTGTTGCAGCTAAGATTTCTGTAAACAAAGTGGAATGAATGTTTGATCTTTTGTTGCTGGTCAAGGGCCTGGCCTGTAATTTCCTGCGCACATGAGCGTACTTCACAGCACTGTTTACTTTGGAAAGGAGCTGAAATCTGTAGCTAATTAATGCAATACAATTGTGCTATGTTTGGTTTGTCTTTTAGTCTTAACTGCTTATTGAAATTTCGGAAGTGTGATATTAAAATAATATTAGGAAAACCACTGAATATTTTAGAATTGTCCATGGCAGTTTCTCAATGCACTGTTGAGAGTTCTTTGCATTGTGTATGTTTTAATTCCTGTGCTTTTTAAAATCCCATGCAGTAAGTACAACACCTATAGTAAATTCATTAAAAGTTCTCTTGAAATTGTTACTTTGTCTTGGAGTATTGCTAAGCAAGTTTACAAGGTATTTTGTTTGCAAACCACTTCCTTAAAGAACTACTGCAATATGCAAATTTTGCAAGTGAACCATCTGTCTAGAGCTAACAAGTGAAACAAATTGGCATTATGATAAATATTACTGGTTTTAAATCACTATTGTGTGCAAAATATAAGGTCTGGATTTAAACAGCTTACTTTGATCTAATTAACAGTGCACCACTTCTGTTTCCATTTTCTAAATTTTAATTGTCCTTGCCCTATATCTATTTGATATGTTTACTGGGAGTGCATTCAGCTAAATTTTTTCAGGTGATGCTTCTGTGAGGTTACTTGCAGGGAGCCTGCAGATATAGGCAAATGATTGGACGTCAAAGATGTGTACAATTGATATTAAAATTTGTCTTTTTAGGATGCGTCAACTGGTCCGGTTACTGAGAAGATCATGAGTATGCGAATAGTGAAAAAAACAGTAAGTATTAAAGTCTTAAGGTGCAGTATCTGGGTTGTAATTGACATGTAGCTCTTTCCCTAATTCTCACTTTTCAGTCTGTATTATAGGCATTTGAATTGTTAGTAACAGCTGGTGGCCATGTAACAGTAGCAATATAGAATTTGAGCATATTAAAATCCTTTGGCGGCTGTTGATTATATGGATTGACTGCAATTTAGTATTTGAATGGTTGGCCTTGTACTGAAAAATGATCGGTGTGAAATGTTCTTATTCTGCAAAGAATACATAATTCTGTTTGAGTTATAAATTTTCCTTGGTAGGGGCTGTATTTTAAATTCCAACACATTTTGAGATTAGTTTTCAAGATTGCCAACAATAATACTTGTGGCTTCCAGTAGTGCAGCTGTAAACTGGCTGCTGCCTCAGGAAATGGTACATTTGGCATCTGCTTAACACTGTGGGTTTGGCAGGAAGCCAGGTCAAGGTCAGGTTATTGTGAATGGAGTAGCTGGTGGTTAAGGAGGAGATAAAATGATTCATGAGTTGGTTGACACAGTAAGCAGAGTAGTTGGAATTGATAGCTTTTTTTCAGGGTATTGCAGGGGGAAAAGTAATCTCCGCCAAAGGAAACTTTTGGTGTTCTTTTCTTTCTAATTCTACTTAAGTACATTACAACTGCATCCCTAACCACTTCATGGTGGTGAAGTGTCTGGAGACTTAAATGACAAATGGTTTGTGTTGACATTGGGTTCTAAAATGTGCTTGTGATTTCAGACCGAGTCTGGAGAAGAAGTTGAAGTAGAAGAACTATTTGTTAAATACAAAAACTAGTAAGTATGTTGGTGGATTCATTTTAAAACTGGATCAAACTGTAGCACAAAGATTATAAATTATTTACTTTGATACCCATGAGGGTTACTGCCCTGCATAGAGTTTGAAAGGCACTAAACGGAAAATAAAGTACCCTCTATCTCAATTAGTGTTCCTCTCAACATTGTCCTCAAAGCTTTTGTCTTTCTTACTAAGGAACTGCACATTTTGTATTTCTGAGTCTTGCACAGTTATCTGCTGTATAATTTTCATTAACAGATTAAAGAATTGCAAATAAGCAGGAAGGAAGGAAACAGACTAATGAAAATGCAGGAAATAAACAAGTAGCAACAGATTAAAAAATAAAGCTTCAGTAGCAAGCTAATTGTCAAGCAGAAGGGAGACAAATTAAATTAGTGAAAGGAATTAAATATTTTTAAATTGAACATCTTGTCGATAACTAGAAATGGGAATATTAAAGGTCCAGCATTCCAATAACCTTTAATAATATAAAATGTAATAGACCATCTGACGAGTTAAGAGAAGAATGAACTTCAAAGTAAATTTATTATCAAAGTTCATATATGCCACCATATACAACCACAACATTCATTTTTTTGCAGACGTGCTCAATAAAACTAATAACCATGACAGAATCAATGAAAGTGCACCAACAGGATAGGCAAACAACCAATGTGCAAAAGACAGATTGTGCAAATACAAAAAGGGAAAAAAAGTAAATAAATAAGCAATAAATATTGTGAGCATGAGATGAGTCCCTGAAAGTGAATCTCTAGGTTGTGGGAACAGTTCAGTGATAGGGCAACTGATGTATACCCTCTCGTTCAAGAGCCTAACTGTTCCTGAACCTGGTGGTGTGGGTCCTGAGACTCCAGTACCACCTTCCTGATGGCATAAGCAAAAGAGAGCTTGACCTGGGCAGTAGAGGTCTCTGATTATGGATGCTGCTTTCCAGTTACAATGCTCTGTGTAGATGTGTTCAGTGATTAGCTGCCATTACCTATGAGAGGGCTATCTCCACTACTTTTTGTGGACTTTTCTGTACAAGGGCATTGGTGTTTTCATACCAGGCCATGATTCAACCAGTCAATATAGTTTCCACTGCACATCTATAGAAGTTGGTCATGGTTTTAGATGACATGCCAAATCTTCGCAAGCTTCTAAGAAAGTAGAGGTGCTGTTGTGCTTTCTTGGAAATGGCTCTTGCATGCTGGACCCAGAACAGATCCTCTGAAATTATAACTCTGAAGAATTTAAATTCCTCTACGATTGTTGCCATGAATTGAAAGTAGATGTCCAGCATCTCACTATTTTGCATATGATAAAAATAGACTTACTATTTGACTATACTTTCCACAAAGATATTCATTCAATGTTTTTACCACTGATTTGGTAACATGATCATTACATCCTAGTTCAGAGTGAAAAGGTTTAGGATGTCAACGGGTACAGAATTGTGAAATTATCATCATTTGCCATTTGCACCTGTAATTTATAAATGCACCAACACAAATATGCATGTTACTCTGGAATTTATTCATCACTACAATGCATAATAGATTCTCTTTTCTTTAATTCATACATCAATGAGTATGGGTAAAACTTCCAAATATAACTATGGTGATATACATGATGTACAGCCTTACCCATCCCAAATTATTTTAAGTTGTTGGCTTTCTGCCCTACCCTTCAGGATTTTATGTTAAAGTGGTATTGCATGGAGTGTTTAAAAGAGTTTTTTTTTTGAAGTAAATGATTTCCTATACTCTGGGAAGCGAAGAGACCGGCAATCTACAGCTCACTTTAAAGTGTCAGTGGTTTGTTTTTGTTTCATATGACTCTGAATCCACAAGCTGAACATAATTTAAACTCCTGACTGTTTGTCGTCCAGAGCCTTCTATGATCAATGTCTTTATTGAAACTACTCATTGGCAATGCTATAAAATGAGGAAGACCAGTGCATTTGTATAGTTGATATCTGTACTAAATGAAAATATTAAAAAAAATTCAGCTACTGAAAATCTGAAATTGACAATATGTTGGGGATAGTCAGCAGGTCAGCCTGCATCTGTGGAAAGAGAAACTGTTAATGTTTCTGGTTGAAGAGCCTGAGTTCTAACAAAGTTTCTTCCACTTGAACTGTTAACTGTTGCTTATTGCATTGATGTTTCCACAATCATCTGATTTTGTTAATGTTATGTGCACTAAATGTATAAACATTAGTTGAGGTTAGTGTGTCATTTGTATTGTGACATTAGTATGGACTGGCTTCTTTGCTGACCAGCTGATTGATACTCATATATTTCTTGAGTTGGGAATAACTACTACCAACTACTGACTTTCAGTTGAGTCTCTACTCAGATCTAGATTAAATCTGGACTTTGATCTGCATGTCTCTTACAGAATAGTTATTTTACTCAGTACTTTGCCATTTAGTCAGTCAGGCCTAATTTTGCTTTGTCCAATAGATTTATGAGCAAAAACAAATAGAATTATTTCTGCAAGAGATGTTTCTGCATTTTCCTCAGTCAAACTAACAGTTGAGTTGCACAATGCAAAATACCTCAGATGCTGGAAATCTGAAATATGACAAAGTTTCGGTCTGACAGTGTCTGTGGAGGGAGAAATTGGTAGTGTTTCATCAGAGCTGGGAGAGTTGCAGGGAGACAGGGAAGTCTGAAAGAAAAGTGGAATTCAGTTGTTGGTTGGAGGCTTGAAGAGGTTGAATGGCACTGGTGTTATTAGCTGAAAGAGAATTGTAAAGGCAAGTTATTAATGAGAGGTTTGTCTACAGGGATGTGAATGGAGAAGATAAATTGAAATATGATTTTGCCAGAAGAGGAGAAAACAGAAAAATGAGATGGCAAATTAAAAATGACTAGAAATTGAACAGTCAGGGTCATCCAAGTGGGCTAATCAGGTGTTTTCCACAATAGTCAACTGTGTGTGGTAGGTTCAGAAGCAATTTAATTTCATTGTCACAGGAAGGGAAGTTGTAAAAGAATAGGTGTTAATTCATCTGTAATTATGTTGGAAGATGTGGTGACATGGGTTTCTCTTGTGCAAGACCATCCTGGAGGGAAGTGCCTCTTCAAAATGATGCAAGGTAGTTTAGAGGTTGGAGGGTGGTGGCAATGTGCCTTGTGCTGGCATTGACATGGGGACAGTAAAACATGACTGAAGTCAGCTGATGGAGCTGAAAATGAGGATAAGTGGATCCTTGTTTTTGTTCCAGGTAGAATCAACAGAACTGCAGGAAATGGAACAGAAGCAGTTGAGATAAAGACATTACAGAGGCACCAGTGTGGAAGTTTTATTTTCTGAACAGATGTAATGGAGAATGTAATGGGATCCTTGCAGGAAGCAGGGTGGGAATCTGTGAGCACATAGTGAATATTGGATCACCCACAAAATGCAAAAAGGAGAGGGAGGGAAGTAATAGAAATGCATCCGTCATATACAGAAGTGAGGACAGGGTGAAAGTTGGTAGCAAAGGTGTTGGAGATTTTTGAGTTCCATTGAAGGGCAGAAATAGCGATAGTCATCACTGCACTGGAATACATTTGGGACAAGGTGGATGGGTACTGAGTGAAGAAACATTCTACGTATTCCCCAAAGGTTCATAGCCTTACATGCATACACATCGCCAAAGCTATGCTACTTAATTAGAGGAAGTGTGTGGAGTTAAAGGAGTAGTTTTCAATGAAAAGTTCAGCCAAGTTAGAGGGTGGTCTGTTTTGAGAAAGGTATGAAGGGTTCTCGAGCAATTCTAGAACAAGATGTAATGGTTTGACCATCCGTCCCGAAAGTGAGCTGGTTAAATCCAGAAGAATTATAAATTCAGTGTATCACAGATGTTGTAACTGTAGGAAGGATGAGATTAGACCAGGAATTTATTTTCACAAGAGAAAATCTGCAAATGTTGGAAATCCAAGCAACGCGCAAAATGCTGGAGGAACTCAGCAGACCAGCCAGCAAAAGGGTCTTGGCCTGAAATGTTGACTGTACTTTTTGCAAAGATGCTGCTTGGCTTTCTGAGTTCTTCCAGCATTTAAGTGTGTTGCCAAAAATTTATTTTACTGGACAAGAGAAGGCTGAAATGTTGGGTCTTGCTAAACAGTCCTGCTTTCGATCTTTAGGTGGAGGTAAAAGCAAGCTGTATAATTGGGGGACTGTGGCTGAAAGTTGTAGAGAGGTCATATCTAGTGAAAATATAGTCAGTAACCATCTGCCAGATGTGGTGGGTTCATGGTATGGAAGGAGCAAGTGTAACAACTGGCATTTGGACTCTGCAAGGTAGGGATTTCCCAAACTATACAACTGAACCATTGTCAGCAGATTGGTCTTTGGCACAGTCCTGGAGTTTTGGGAGGGAGGTAGTGATGTAGGTGTGAGTATATGGAATGGAAAAATACCCAGTGTCAGGTTCACATTTTACAGTCATAGATCTGGGAAAGGGTTAGAGGCGAGAGAAAAGGGATCCAGAAATTATGAAGGTTCAAGATGGTATCTAAAGGAAGGCTCCTAGCTGCAGAATCAATCAGAATCAATATTTTAGTGAAAAGGTTGGAGGGTTTGTGAAGAAGTGAATTGAGTTTTAATTATGGGGGGTTGGGAAGAGTTGAAAATGGGCAATGTGTGAGTGGATCTCATTGGCATCAAGGCAGCATTTGACTGCTTAGCATGATGGATATTAAGTAAAAATTGAATTCTCCACTAAGGAATCATGTCTGCGCTAAATAAAAGTGAAGATGATTGTAAATTGGATGTCATTCATTTAATGTCATTCATTTAAGCTCAAGCATATTTCTGCAGTTCCCAGTATGTTATGCTAGGCAAAGCCAATAGTGATCTTTTGTCTATCATAATAGCAGAAATAAAGATTTTAATAGATAATTGCAGTTGCTTAGAGATACAGCACAGTAACAAGCCCATCTGGCCCAATAAGCTTCTGCTACCCAATTACACCCATGTGACCAATTAACTCATACACCTTTGAAATGTGGAAACTGGAGGCCCCGGAGGAAACCCACACAGTCACGGGGAGAAAGTACAAACTTATAGGCAGTAATGGAATTGAACCTGGGTTACTGGAGGTATAATAGCGTAATGCTAGCCACTATGTTGCTGTGCTGCCCTGTTTTCTGAAATTTCATTTACAATTCCAAGTACTACGAACAATATGCTTGGGCTGAAGAATTGGAAGTAACATTCATATCATACTAGTGCCACCCAACTAACTTGTCTTAATATTCAAACAATCTCTCCTGAAGCTTCAATGACTGGCTCTCCTCCATTTAAAATCTTGGACTTAATTGGGACACTACAAACTTTTCAGCTGTGAAAACAGGTCATGTACTTCATGGTTTGTATTCACTCAGTTCATAACTCCCCAAAACTATTCCCACCATCTAGAAAGCACAGTTCTTGAACGTTGATAGATTACTCTGAATTTATCCACATCAATGCAACTCCAACAATCCTGGCAACCTCAATTTTTGAAACTCGCTATTTAATTGGCATCCGTTCCCTAATGTTATTTCTTCCCACCAATCCATTGAAACTGAAATATTTTTACTGTTTCATTGTACATGCATGTTGTAAGGCTGCTTTGACGATGCCCCTTAAACTTGTGACTACAATTTTAGAATCACAAATGCATAAAGTGGTGGTCACACACATTCTTTCCTTGACGTACTGGACAAATATTTTGGAACTCTACCAATTAGCTCTGACGTATCTACACCAGGTGAATTGCAAAATGTCAGGGTTGCTCAGCACCTCACCTCAAGGTCATTTAGGATGGGACTGGGTGGTGTGTGCCAACAGTCTCCAAATCCTATGAAAGAGGGGAAAAAAAGTCGTGGCATTCTGAAAAATAATTCTCTGTATAGACTGTTATGTTGCGTTAATTTGATTATGCACAAGTATTTTTGAACCTTTGTTCTATTGCATTTCAGAGGAATTAAAATATTAACCCTTCCCCTACCCCACCAAAGGCAAGTATAATTGGGTTGTTCTTGCTTCAATGTAATAATTGAAGTATTCATAATTTTGGTGATGTGATTTCTGAGTGTTTTTTTTTTCTTTTACCATCCTATCCCTCTCCTCAACCACACTCTTCAGTTCCTACCTTCATTGTCAGTGGACCACTGTGGAGCAACTGGCAAAGGACAAGAGAATCCATCAGAAGATTAAACGCTTCAAAGCAAAGCAAGCACAAATGAATAAGTTTCTCACTGAGGTCAGCATTTTATTTTCATAGATTAGTAAATTTATCTTTGTGTTGCTCAAATTGTTTTCTAAGGCATTTTCAATATTCATGTTCTTGTTAATCCATGCACTTGCATACTTTTTTGAATTTTTTTATTCAGTAAGCTTTCTTCATGATCTAGGCTCCACCCCAACTCATTGTTTTGTTTCATTTGTCATCCCTTGATGTCTGCATTGCCTGACTTTTACAGTACAACTCTCATTTTCTTGCATTGTTGCCTACCTTTCTTAGTCTATTTCTGTTCCCTTTTTTTTCTTCTGCTCTGAGCCTCTTGCCTCCCCCATGCTTTCTCTTGACTCTTTGCATTCACTATCATGTATAATCTTTTGGTGACCTGAATGCGTTGCACAGCTCCTTTGATACACTTGGCCACATTTTCCCCTTTTAGTACCTTTCCTCTGTGGCATTAAGCTGTGTCTTGGTTTTAGTCACTTTAAAGAAAATAGTTAGACATTTTCAAGTTTTTCTTAGCATTTTCTTTTCACTTATTGTTTCTTTGTTCATATTACTTCATCCACTTATTTTTAACAGTGACAAGCAAGCTGGTATAGTGGAGGTGTTGATATTTTTAGTGAATTGCCAACCCTTTTTGTACACTGGCTGATTTTACTTTTTATTAACTTCAATTTCAAGACTAAAGACCATAAGACATAGGAGCAGAATTCGACCATTGATTCTGTGCTGCCATTTTATCATGTCTGATCCAACTCCCTCTCAGCATCAGTCTCCTGCCTTCTCTCCTTACCCTGGTCAATCAAGAATGTATCAAACTCTGCCTTAAATATACCCAATGACTTGGCCTCAAATATACCCAATAAATTGTACTCCACAGCTGCCTGTGGCAACAAATTCCACAGATTCACTACTCTCTGGCTAAATAAGTTCCTCCTCATCTCATTTCTAAATGGGCATCCCTCTTTTCTGAGGCTGTGTCCTCTGGTCTTAGACTCCCCTACCATAGGAAATGTCCTCTCCACATCCACTCTCTATAGAGGCCTTTCATTATTTGATACCTTTCAATGATATCCCCCTCACTCTTCGAAATTCCAGTAAATACAGGTTCAGAGCCATCAAACAGCCCTCCTATGATGAACCTTTCAGTCCTGAAATCATTTTCGTGAATCTCCTTTGACCCCTCTCCAGTGTCAGCACATGCTTAGATAAGGGGCCCAAAACTGCTCTCAATACTCCAAGTGAGCCCTCACCATCACCTTGTAAAGCCTCAGCATTACATTTTTGCTTTAGTATTGTAGTCTTCTCGTAATGAATGCTAACATCTCATTTGCCTTCCTCATCACTGGCTCAAGCTGTAAATTAACCTTTAGGGAATCCTGCATAAAGGCTCCCAAATCCCTTTGCACCTCAGATTTTTGAATTTTCTCTCCATTTAGAAAATAGTCTACACAATTATTTCTTGTACAAACGTACATGACAGTACACTTCTTGATACTGTATTCTATCTGCTACTTTGCCCGTTCTCCTAATCTAAGTCCTTCTGTAACCTTTCTACTTTCTCAAAACTGCTTGCCCCTTCAGTTATCTTGGTATCATCTGAAAACTTGGCCACAAAGCTGTCAATTGCACCATTCAGTTATTAATTTACAACATAAAAAGAAGTGGTTCTAACCCTTGGAACACCACTAGTTACTGGCAGCCAACTAGGAAAGGCTCCCTTTATTCCCACTCTTTGCCTCCTGCCAATCAGCCACTGCTTTACTCATGCTCATATCTTTTCTGTAATAGAATGAACTCTTAACTTGTTGATCAGCCTCAAGTGGGACACTTTGCCAAAGGCAAAGAAACTCACCGATTCTCCTTTGTCTATCTTGTTGCTTCTTCAGAGTTCCCACAGATTTTTCAGGCATGACTTTCCCTTGAGGAAACCATGCTGATTTTGGCCTGTTTGATCATATGCCTTTATGTTCCCCGAAATCTCATCCTTAAGTGATCAACTCCACCATCTTCCCAGCTACTGAGGTCAGACTAATTGAGCTATAGTTTCCTTTCTTCTACCTCTCTCCCTTCTTGAAGAGTGGAATGACATTTGCGATTTTCATTCCTCCAGAACCATGCTAGAATCCATTGAAAAATCATTACTAATGCCTCCACAATGTCTTCAGTCCCTTCTGCCCCTGACACTTCCGGCATACTGTTTGTATCTTCAGTGAAGGCTGATGCAAAATACTTATTCAGTTCATCCCGCATTACTACCTCTCCAGCATCTTTTTCCAGTGGTCCGATTTCTACTCTTGCCTCTTTTATACTCTATATATCTTTTGGTATTGTTGGGTAGCTTACCTTCATATTCCACCTTTTTATACTTTGACGTTTTAGTTGTCTTCTGTTGGATTTTAAAAGCTTCCCAATCCTTTAACTTTCCACTAATTTTTGTTCTGTTATATGGCTATATTTGGCTTTTATGTTGCCTTCGACTTGTCAGCCACAATTGCATCATGCTGCCTTTAGAATACTACTACTACTTTGGGATGTATCTATCCTGTGTGCCTTTTAAATTGCTCCCAGAAACTCCAACCATTGCTGCTTTGCCATCATCCCTACTTGAGTTTCCTTCCAGACGATTTTGGCCAGCTCCTCTCTCATTCCTCTGTAATTCCCTTTACTCTGTAATACATCTAACTTTAGCTGTTCCTCAAATTGTAGGGTAAACTCTGCCATATTATGAGAACTGGTCCCTAAGGGTTTCTTTACATTAAGGTCTCTAATCAAATCTGGTTCATTGCATGACTCCCAATCCAGAATAGTATATCTCCTGTGGGCTCAACATGAGCTGCTCTAAAAAGATATCTTGTAGGTATTCTACAAATTCCTCCTCTTGGGATCCAGTACCAACCTTATTTTCTGAACCTGTCTGTATATTAAAATCCCCCTTGACTATTGTAACATTGCCCTTCATAGGAGGATGCCTCCTACTCATCAAGTGCCATTTATTTTTTAGTTAAAATTTTAAAGTTATTATTGTAGCTCCATGCTATAAGCCTGGCATTCTTGCCATATCGTTCCTATCTCACTCAACAGCCTTGGTTGGAATTGAACTACAACCTTGTCCATTTAAATTCAATCAATGATATCTCTTGGCATCTGTGATTGCCTAATTCTGTAATGTTACCTTCTCTGCCCTGACTCAGCACACCTGTTGAAGCTCTCATTTATGTCTCCATTACTTCTAGTCTCCATTGCCCCCCCTTGCAGACATCTTAGCCTTTGTCTTCCATCAGAAAATCTGTTGAACATATCCCAACACAACATCAAGCCCCGACTATCCATTACCCATGACTGTTTTAACATACATTACTTCCAAATATCGCATGCTTTGCATCTTGGTATTCAATGTTCTTCCTATAGCCTCAAGCCTTACATGCACTCACCCCTCTTCCCCTCATCCTCTTATTCAGTACTTGTCATTTGTCTTCACTCAGGGTAGCTGATCATGGCTTCAGACTGCTAGCTGCTTTGATGTAGAATTCACTCCTTAAACCTTTATGTTACTGCATCTCTTTCTTAGAAACTTAAAAGCCTTTCTTTAACTTGGACTTTTGGTCTCTCCTTTACCTATGTTAACTCAAGTTTTTATCTGCAGTGTTCCTTTGGGAAATTATGCAATCCAGAGGCACTATATTAATATCAATGGCATTATAAAGCATATACAGCCCTCTGTTTTTACTATATATGACTTAAAGCCCATGTTCAAATTACTGTGCCAAAGTTGTTTCTGTTGCAAATTTTGTAATAATACTTGCTCCGATTTTATTTTACTGTGCACTTGCCACAGTAAAATAAAGTAAAATGTTTCTTGTTGCTTTTGAAACACCAGCAATGACTTGTGGCTGGGAACAGAACCTACAAAATCTAATGAGAAAGAAAATCATTTTGTACACATCTAATTCATTGAATTAATTATGTTTTTTTGTTAATAAACTTACCAGAATGGGCAATTTTCTGCAGTCACTTCATTAGTTAGTTTTTGGTACAACAATTCATTTTAGGTCAAAATGCAGTTCACAATGTTAGCTTCGATCTGTAACATTTTACTGTTTGGCTTGATGAATCTGGTGTAACTCCTGCATAAGATGACTGTGTAATATATTTTCTTAAAATATAGCTGGGATTATCTAGCATATTGTAATTAAAAATTGTAGGCTAAATTGCAGAAGCTGGAGATGCAAGATAAACATTTTGGAGATGTCGTTTGTGAATAAAGGAACAGTTAACATTTCAGTGTGATGTTGACATATTTTGAAAGCTGATATATTTAACTTGTAGACAAGCAAGAGGTAGTGGAGAGCAATGGGGAAAAGGAGTGAATAATATTTGATAAGATAGAAACAAGATGAGTGACACTGTCTATTGTCAACCCTGAGGATATGCTAAAGGCATATTCTTGAAATATAAACCTTTTCAGGGAAGATGTTTAATAGAAGAACAGAGGAGAAAAATAAAAAGCTGGAACCCAGGTGAAGCAGTTCCTGGAAATGTGAAATCAAGAATGCTAGGAAAGCCAAGTGAGTCAGCTTCTGTGGAGAGAGAAAAACTGAGCTACATCAGAACTGGACAGAGATCAGAAAAGAGAAAAGAATGGAAATGCTTGAGATTTGAAGCAAAACATTCAGTTCAAGTAGCAAGTGCAATTTTGGTACTGCTTCAAGAAGTACACTTACAAAATAATTTAATGAGCTGGATTGTGTTACTTTCCAGCTGGTGGCTTTGTATTAGAACATCAGTTATGTCAGTTCTGTCATTCCATGACTATTCTTTGCAGCATAGAATTTTGAAATGAACTAGAGGTCAGGTTCTGCTACATCTAACCTTGTTAGAATTTTGAAATGAACTAGAGGTCAGGTTCTGCTACATCTAACCTTGTGCTTCACCACTAGAATTAGCACTCAGTCCTTGCCAAGTATGCAGTGTCTTAAGCTGAGGCTCCAAATGCATTTCACTTTCTTGAGCATTATACAAGAAATAGCTGTTGGCATAGCCTCTATTTTTATTGAAAGGGTAACTGCAGATAATGTATTTTACTTTAGTCTACCTAATTTTAACAGACTTAACTATTTCTATTTTGTAAAAGAGCTTCTAAATTTATTTTAATATTCCCTGATGTTGTTACTTGAATTCTTTTGAATAGGTTTTAAGTGTCTCACACTATTAACTGTCAAATACAATCTAATAAAAGCACGCCAGATCAGTATTGGGCTTTTCTCACCTGGCGTGGAGAGGATGTTTCCTATAGTGGAAGAGTCCAGGACCAGGGGGCACAGCTTGTGAAGAAAAGGATGTCCCAGAGAACAGGGATGAGGAGGAATTTCTTTAGCCAGTGGCTGATGAATCTGTGGAATTCATTGCCACAGATGGTTGTGAATGCCGAGTTATTGACTATTTAAAATACAGGTTAATAAGTTCTCGGTTGTAAGTGAGTCCAAGATTACAAGGCGAAGGCAGGAAAATGGGGTTGAGAGGGGTAATAAATCAGCTATGATGGAATAGTGGAGCAGACTTGATGGTCTGAATGACCTAATTATGCTCCCATGTTTTATGGTCTTATGGAGCCTATTCACCACTTTATTCATTCTCCAGGATACAGTTGTCACTCCAAATTCAGCATTCATAGTTCTCTAACTGTCCCTGAGATGCTGGTGATCTGCCTTTCGCTCTTCTGGCCTTTCGTGTGAGGTACTCCAGCAGCTCTGCAATGAGTTCTGGAGATTGGGTGAGGATGAAGGAACAGCAATATACTTCCAAGTCAGGGCGGTATACAACAGGAGAAACCTTTAAATGTTGGTGTTCCCAGCACCTACTATACCATTTTCCTCCACCTTGAGGCGAGTGAGTGGTTATGGGTTTGGGAGATGCTGTTGGACTTGCCGAGGCAAGTTTATGCAGTGATTTCTGCTGCCACTGTGCTCATGAAGGAGCTGAATGGTTAGAGTGGTAGGTGGCTGATAGTTGGATTGCTTAATACTGAATAGCTTAATATGAATTGTTGGATCTGCATTTATTAAGACACAATGATAGTATGCCATTAAGCTCCTGGTTTGTGCCTTTGTAGATGGTGGAGAGGCTTTTAGCATACGAGGTGGTAAGTCACTCACTGCAGGATGTCCAGCTCTATTATCTATTCTTTAGCCACAGTATTTCTGGCTGGTTCAATTGGGTTTCTAGACAGTGGTGATCCTAATAAGTTGATGGTGGGCAATCTGTAATGATATTATTGAAAGGGACACAGAAGCTTAGCCACTTTCTTTGGAGATTATCATTACTTGGTGCTTTATGTAGTGTGGATGTTACCTGCCACTTTTCAGACTATGTGTTAATGTTGTCTAGGTCTTGCTGCACATCAGCATGGATTGCTTCATTTGCTGAGTAAGGAATTGTGAACTATATTGAACGTTGCTGTCATTCCACTTAAGAGCTCATGAGAGAAGCAAGGTCATTTATCAAATAGCTGAACATGATTAGCCCGGAACACTGCTCTGAAAAACTCGTGCATTGATGTCCTGGTGCTCCAAGCAGCATACTCAGCTTTTCTATGAAATATGAATTCAGCCAGTGCAATTTTTTAACCACACAAAACATCTTTTAAATTTTTCCATATTGCATTACTCAGGTCTCTACTGCATATTTGGCCCAGGCAGTGATCACATCTGGAGCAGATTGGTTGTAATAACAACTAGGCTTGATATTGTTGAGCGGGGTATTGGTGATGAAGTGCTGCTTAAAAGCACTATTGGTGACAGCTTCCTTCTCGTTATTAGCTGGATTGAATTTGTCCTGCCTTTTCTGAATGGGCCATGAAACATTGTAAATTTTCCTCACAAGGTAGATTGTTCTGTTGTAACTGTACTGGAACTTATCTCTTGTCTTGACTAGTTCGGGAGCAAGTGTCTTTACTTCCCATCAGTGATATGGTGTTCTTTGTATTTGCTGTATCCAGCACGCTCATCCATTTCTTGAAAGCAGGTGGAATGAACTGAATTGGCAGGAAAGCACCTTTTGCAAGGGTATGGTTTGTCAGAAGGAAGCTGAGGTGGATTACTTACTCTGCTCCACCTCTGGCTGAACATGGTTGTGAATGCTTCAGCCATTAGCACTCGCGTGCTGGGCCCTGCTGTCATTCAGAGTTGCAATATTCATGAATTCCCTTTTTAGCCATTTAATTGTCCATCACTATTCAAGACAATTGAAATCAAAATATGCAGAGGCTGTAATGAAGTCAAAATGTTGGAAGTGCTCAGCAGGTCAGGCTGCATTTCTCCAAAGAGAAGCAATTAATATTTCTCAGAACTGAGGAGGAGAGAGGAAACTACATTGTGGAGATAGGAGGGTGAAACTGGGATGCCTGTGGGGATCAACTGCAAACAAGTTTATCTGGTTATTGAGTGAATAGGAGCCATTAGAGAATGAGGATGTAGAGCAGGCATGGGCAAACTACGGCCCGCGGGCCATATGCGGCCCGTTAAGCTTTTTAATCCGGCCCGCAGAACTTGATGAAATTATATTAATAAACCTTGTTAACGTTTTCTCCCCGCAATTCTGACGTTTTCCCAATAGATGACGCACTCTTTATACATTGACCTTTGTTGAGGTGCAGCGTATTACTCCACATTTGCGCTTTACTTTGTGACCTTGTGGCGACCCATTTCCTGGCACATCCGAACCGGCTCACAATTAGCCAGCGTTCCGGCTAAGAGAGATAGCCTGCGGGGATTTGCGAGCACAGAGCTCCGCATACCGGCGCGCTCTCCCTGCTTTGTCATTCTGCGGGTCGTTGTTGAGTTTTGGCACAGGGGACAATTGAATAAGAAGGAGCAGGACAAGTAGACCTGCATCTCCTACCGTTTTTGAAATAAAGACAGTCAGGAGGAGAGTGATGATGATAATATCTTGAAGGATAACAGAAATTTCAGTGCTTTAAAATAATAACTGTTACAATTTAAAAAAGCTGTATTTTATTCATTTAATTTTCAGTGTTTTAAAAGTCATTTCAATAAATAGCTAAATACCATGGGACTTCAAAGACAGATATTTTGTTGTAATGCATTTGTTCATCTTCAATTGAAATTAAAGCACATGTTTTCTACATATACCATGATATTTTATTTTCTCTTATGAGGTGTATTACCAAAACACTCCGTCCATCTGCTCCTGGTCCGGCCCCCGTCAAATTTTAGAACCCTTTGTGGCCCTCAAGTCAAAAAGTTTGCCCACCCCTGATGTAGAGCCAAAAGACATGTCAACAGGTCCTCCTTGCAGAGGTAGACAGCCAAAATCACAGATGGACATTTGATATATGTAGGAAAATTGATTTATCCGAAGTTGTGGAATTGTTTCTTAATTCTAGAAGGATACAACATGCCGAAACCGACAACGAGTTGTTGTACTTTGTGTGTATTGTGCCTCTATGTGACGCTATAGGATATCACAGACTGGTCAGTGGATAGCAACATGGCAGGCAATGGACATCTTTGATTTTCTTAAAGTTGAGTCTGTAAATCTGAAATAAAATCAGAAACTGTTGGAAACGGTCCATAGGCCAGGCAGCATCTCTGTAAAGTGAAGAGTCAACATGTCGGGTCAGAGAATTTTTCAGGTCTGAAAAAGTGATTTTTTTAAAAAAAAAAAGCAGGAAATTTTAAATTGCTGAGAAGTGTCAGGAGGGAGCGAATGGACAAAGGGCATATCTGAAAAGGTGAGACCAGATCAAATAGGTTAAAAGGATAAATGGCAAGTGATAATGCTGTTTTGTGGTATGTATTGCTATTTGCAGGGCTATGAAGTGGCCAGCAGATCTAGCTCTACTAAAAGGGGGGGGGGAGGGGAAGAGATAGAAAAAGTTCTGAAGAAAAAGTTAGTCACCTAACAATATACAATATAGAGTCTGGAAAGTTGCATTGTGTCATATGGGAGTATAAATGTCCCTTAAGCTTGCTTAGAACCTCAGTGTAACATTATGGAGGCCGTATATTGGTCACAGCGGGATATGCAATTAAAGTGGCCAGCAACTGGAAACTTGGTCACTCCAGTGGACTGAATGCAGGTGTTCTGCAAAGTGACTGCCCAGTCTGTGTTCGGTTCCTCCAGTATAGAGGCAGTACATTGTGCACACTGAAGTAAAGAAACTGGAGGAATGACAGCAGTTGCAAGCTGAGTTGAACCATGATCTTTTACTGTATTGGGTGTTCTCAATATAGTTGCAATCTTTGCCAATAGTTGGGAAGTGTATTTATCCTAATTACCATGACTGAAAGTATATTTTTGATTGTGAAATTTAAATGGCAATATGAATGTTTGTAACAAATCTTTTCATAATGGTGAAAATTCCATATAGATATAAATAATTAACTCCAGGGCATCATTTAGATTTGACAGTCATAGCACTAACTTCTAAAGGCTTCAGCTTTTTGGAAATTGCATAATTTCTCAAATGTTGCCCATTCATGTATTATAATTCACAGCATGTAAAATATTTTAATTTTTGAGAAAATTTGTAGAGTAATGAAGTGGTATAGGACACAAATCTGGAAGAGGTGTGTGTTTCATGGGTAGTGATCATGCTGAATTGTAGCCATGTCCACATTGTTGAAAGCTAATATGCACAGCAAAATAAGAAAAATAAATTCTTTGTGCTTTGTTGTCCCACCTATTTTTTCAGGTTGAGGATGAGCCTTTTAATCCAGATTATGTGGAAGTGGATCGAATACTTGATGTCTCACATAGCATTGATAAAGATAGTGGAGAGGTAACTTACATTTTTACTGACTTTTCTGAATGTTATTTTGCAAGAAATCAAGAATTAAAGGTGCTTTCATATATCATTTCCCCTATTTGGGTGTAGTTCTTTGACTTCATTAAGCGTGGTGCAATTTGATCAGTTTCATTGAAGTGACAATTGAAAGAATTATCTTATTTTTAGGATGAACTAAATCTTATATTAATGTGTACTGAAGTCCAAAGGCCATTATTTTCACTTTTTTACATGTGGTTGAGCAGTGAACAATATTGGTTAACAAACGTTTCCTCTTGAAAAATACTGTTTAAATTAATTTATTCTCCCCATGACTCCCAACTAAGCATCTTTAAAATTCTTGGATGGTTCACATGAGAATTTCACTCAATAACCATAGTCAGGAATTGAAGATCAGTATTAATTTTGAAGTGTACTTTCAATTGTTTATCAACTTCAATACTTTTTCAACTTGAGTGTATATTTTATTCCAACTTGTAGTATTGTTGCCATTCATTTGTAGCCTATATCTAGGATTATTGCTTTTATTTGTATGTCTCTTGTGGATGCATTCAAAATATAGCATGGAGTTTTTGCTGTGTTGATGTAAAGAGATCATTATTATAAATGTTATGATAAGAATCAATGCAATAATAAAACACTGCATAGCAATCTGGCATTGATGACCCAAGACCTGTAACAAAACAGATGACTGTCAACCCATCTTCAAATACTATTCAGTTCAGGATCAATTAGAATTACTGTAAACAATACTGCCTATTCAGCAGTACTCATATCGTGTGAATAAGCAAGAAAATCTTTACCTTGCTAATTTGTGCCGAACTCAGGTGGAGTTCATCTGCACTCGACTGGATGTTAGTTTTGTCTGAATTTTAGGAATGAGAAACTACTGTTTCAGGTTGCTAGAATTCAATTGGAAGTATGTACATGAAAGCCCCAAAATGGGCTGTTTATGCAGTGAGTAGGTGAAGATCAAATTTGAATTTCCATGAAGAATAAGATTGTTGTGAAAAACGAAGATCTTTCCATTAGAGCAAGTTATGAAAAAACCTGGAAAAAAGGCAATAAATGTTTTGAAGAAAAGACTGGTGTGAAATTGATCTTGAAGCAGTGTGTTCATTTATCACTTAAATCTTGTGTATGGGATGACCTAAACATTATGTCATACTTAAAAAGAAATTGTATTCATTGTAAATTAATTTGTTAACTTAATTGAACTCTTTAATTGAATCAATCGGATTTATTATTATGGACACAATGTGAAATTTATTGTTTTGGGTCAGCAGTACAGTGCAAAGAATATAGGATGGTAGAAGTGGTAGAGGCAGGTTCAATATTGTCATTTAAAGTAAAATTGGATAGGTATATGGACAGGAAAGGAATGGAGGGTTATAGGCTGAGTGCAGCTTGGTGGGACTAGGTGAGAGAAAGTGTTCGGCATGGTCTAGAAGGGTCGAGATTACCTGTTTCCATGTTGTAATGGTTATATGGTAGTATGTTGAAATCTGATTGTGGTGGGGGAAGAAGCTGTTCCTAAATTTTTGAGTGTCTTCAAGCTCCTGTACCTCAAGTCAGTAACAAGAAGAGGGCATGTCCCAGATGCTAAGGTTTCTTAATGATGGTGCCACATTGAGGCACCAACTCTTGAAAGTGTTCTCTGGTAGGGGAGGGTTCTGCCCGTGATGGAACTGGCTGAATCTGTAACCCTCTGCAGCTTCTTTTAGTTCTGTGCATTGAGGTTCCATAACAGGGTACGATTAAAAAGTCAAAATGTTCTCCAGAAATTTGCAAAGGTCTACGATGACATTACAAATCTCCTCAAATTCCCAACAAAGAGCTCCTGGTGTGCCTTCCTTGTAATTACATCAATGTGTTGGGCCTATGAGATGGCTTTTTAGAGCAGATTGTGGTTGAGCCTAATTGGGGAACAGCAATTCTGAATTTGGTGTTATTTAACTACCCAGATTTGATTAGTGAGTTTAAGGTAAAGGAATCCTTTGGAGGCAGTGATCATAGTATGATAGAATTCACTCTGCAGTTTGAGAGGGAGAAGGTAAAGTAAGATGTATCAGTATTACAGTGGAGAAAAGGGACATGAGCAAGGAGCTGGCCGAAATTGATTGGAATGAGAGATATGCAGGGATGACAGAAGAACAGCGAAGACTGGAAGCAATTAGGAAGGTGAAGAAAAAATAAATCCCAAAGATTGATTAGTATTCTAAAGGGAGGATAAGGGAACTGTGGCTGGCAAAAGAAGTCAAAGATTAAAATCAAAACAAAGGACATATAATATAGCAAAAATTAGCTGGAAGGTAGAGGATCGGGAAGCTTTTAAAAACTAACAGATGGCAACTAAAAAGCCATAAGGGGAGAAAAGATGACATATGAAAGTAAGCTAGCTAATAATGTAAAAGAAGATGCAAAATGTTTTTTTCCAATAGGTAAAGAGTAAAATTGGATATTGGACCACTGGAGAGCAAATAATGGGTGATAAAGAAATGGCAGACAAACTTAAATATTTTGCATCAGTCTTCACAGTGGAAGTCACTAGCAGAATGTCAGAAGTGTGAGGGTGTCAGGGGGCAGAAGTAAATGTGATTAATGTGATTACTTTACTAAGGAGAATGTACTTGGGACCCTGAAAAGTCTGAAGGTAGCTAAGTCATTCCAGGTGGAATGCACCCCAATCCTAGATTGCTAGATGAAGTGATTGTGGAGGCGTTAGTAATGATATTTCAAGAATCACTAGTTTCTGGAATAGTTCCAGAGGATTGGAAAATTGCAAAATGTTCTCCTCTCTTAAGGGTGAGAGGCAAGAAGACAATAAATAGTAGAACAGTTAGCTTGCCTTCAGTGGTTAGGAAGATGTTGGAATCTATTATTAAAGATGAGATTTCAGGGTACTTAGGAGAATATGATAAAATTGGCCAAAGTTAGCTTGGTTTCCTTAAGGGAAAATCTTGCCTAGCATATCTGTTGAAATTTTATGCAAAAATAAAACTCAGAATAGATAATAGAGAATTGGTGGATGTTGTGTACTTGAATTTTCAAAAGGCCTTTGACAAGGTGGTACACATGAGGCTGCTGAACAAGATAAGTGCCCATGGTATTGCAGGAAAGATACTAGTATGGATAAAAGATTGGCAGACTGGCAAGAGGCAGGGTGAGAATAGAAAGTGCCTTTTCTGGTTGGCTGCTGGCAGAGGACGGAGTTAGGACCAATTTTTTTCACGTTCTATGTCAATAATTTGGATGATGGAATTGATGGCTTTTTGGACAAATTAGCAGATGTTATGAAAATAGGTGGAGTGGTAGTTAGTGTTGAGAAAGCAGTGAGTCTGCGGAAGGATTTACACGAGGGGGTTCCCAACCGTTTTATGCCATTAACTGATGGGACTTACACAGACAGGACCTAGAAGAAGTAGCGAATGGGAGGTGGAGAGAGACTGTGGCTATTTACTCTATCATGCATCTTACCTTGTACACCTCTGTCAAGTCATCAAAACAGATAAAATATATAAGAGAATTATTCTTTTTACGTATTTTCAATAATGGAGGGTCTTCCACTGGATTCCATAATGAGGAATGAACCAGTGCAACAAGGAAGTTAAAGTAGGTGGACATTAAGGCCATAAAATGATCATGGAGATAGACACAAATATCAGAAGCATAATGTTAATAAACTAGATAAAATAATAATTTTGAGGGTCTTGACATAAACTTATTAACAGAAAAGTGACCAGCCATCAGCATAAAATATTGACAATCAATGTAGTATGATAACGGCAAACATTTAAAGTGGAGTTCAGAGGTGCAGTAAAAAAAATTCTCTGTTATAAGACTGGAACAAACAGCAATAATAGGGCTTCATGACTCAATCAAGAAATAGGGCAATAACTAAGGATAAGAAAAGAAGCTTATATTATGT
Source organism: Hypanus sabinus (assembly GCF_030144855.1). Classification (NCBI taxonomy): domain Eukaryota; kingdom Metazoa; phylum Chordata; class Chondrichthyes; order Myliobatiformes; family Dasyatidae; genus Hypanus; species Hypanus sabinus. Next base: position 174,040,424 of record NC_082706.1, read on the forward strand.
ACGTAGCCAAGGACTGTGTAACGTGAGGGGATTTGGGAGAAGTAAAATAAATGTGAAGACACAATCTATAAAATTAGGTTAATAACGAACATAAAATAATAACATTCTCAAGGGTCTAGAAGATGCAGAGTGATTATTTCTACTTGTGAAGAAGAGCTTAACTAGTTAACATCATTATAAGATAATGCCTAAGTAAAACCTCAAAAACAAAAGTGTGCAACAAATCTGGAAGAAAATGAGGTGGTGGAATCAAAGATTGAGATGGGTGGAGATTTGTGGGGGGGTGGGGTTCAAAACAAGCATGAAGTGGTTAACATAAAAAATTCTTGCAGCTGCTAGAAATCCAGAGCAACACACACAAAATGCTGGAGGAACTCAGCAGGACAGGCAGCATCTGTGGAAATAATAAATAACTGACATTTCAGACCAAGACCGTTCATCAGGAATTGAAAGGAAGGTGGAAGATGCCAGAACAAGGAGGTGGGGGGGACAAGTTTACAATCTAGAAGGTGATAGGTGAAGGTCGGTGGGTGCGGGGGGATGAATTAAGAAACAAGGAGGAGGTAGGTGTAAAAGACAAAGGGCCGTAGAAAAACTAATTTGAGGAGACAATGGAAGAATGAAAAGGGGGATGTGATACCCAGGTGAGAAGAAGAGTTAAGAGGAGGGCCTGAGTAAGGGTATGAAAAAAAAAGAGAGGAGACAACTTACTGGAAGTTAGAGCTAATCTAAATGGAATATAATGTGTTGTTCTTCTAACTTGAGGTTTGCCTTATTGTACCAGAAGAGGAGACCCTGGACTGACATGTCATAATGGGGCTTGAAATTGAAATGGTTGGCCAACAGGAAATCCTGCCTTTTGTGGATGGAACAAAGCAGTCCCCCGATCTACGATGGGTCTCACCAGGGTAGAGGAGGTCAATAGACAATTGACATTAGGTGCAGGAGCGGGCCATTTGGCCCTTCTAGCCAGCACCGCCATTCACTGTGATCATGGCTGATCATACACAATCAGTACCCCGTTCCTGCCCTCTCCCCGTATCCTTTGACCCCGCTATCTATAAGAGCTCTATCTAACTCTCTCTTGAATGCATCCAGAGACTGGCCTTCACTGCCTTCTGGGGCAGAGCATTCCACATATCCAGCACTCTCTGGGTGAAAAAGTTTTTCCACATCTCTGTTCTAAATGGCCTACCCCTTATTCTTAAACTGTGGTCTCTAGTTCTGGACTCACCCATCAGCGGGAGCATGTTTCCTGCCTCCAGTGTTTCCAATCCCTTAATAATCTTATATGTCTCAATCAGATCCCCTCTCATCCTTCTAAATTCCAGTGTATACAAGCCCAGTCACTCCAATCTTTCAACATATGACAGTCCCGCCATTCTGGGAATTAACCTTGTGAACCTACGCTGCACTCCCTCAATAGTAAGAATGTCCTTCCTCAAATTTGGAGACCAAAACTGCACACAATACTCCAGGTGGGGTCTCACCAGGGCCCTGTACAGCTGCAGAAGGACCTCTTTACTCCTATACTCAATTCCTCTTGTTATAAAGGCCAGCATGCCATTAGCTTTCTTGGGAGCACTGGATACAGTCGGCAATCCTAACAGATTCTTAGGTGAAACATTGACTCACCTGGAAGGATTGTTTTGGGCCCTGAATGGAGGTGAGGGAGGTGGTGGAGGGGCAGGTGTCACATTTATACTTACAGGGATAAGTGCCAGGAGGGAAATTAATGGGGAGGAGCTAATTGACAAGGGGATTATGGAGGGAGCAATCCCTGTAGAAAGGGTAAAGTTGGGCGGAGGGAAAGATGAGTTAGGATCCCGTTGAAGATGGAAAGCTAGGAATGCTCTGGTGAGTAATTTGCCTCCTAATCCCCAAAGCCTGGCAACCACCTACAAAGCTCAAGCCAGGGGTGTTATTGAGTACCCTACTTGGATCAGTTCAATAACACTTAAGAAACTGAACACCATTCAGAGCATAGCAGCCTGATTGATGATCATTCACAATTATTCACACCACCACCATCACATTGTAGCAGCAGTTTGGACCATACACAGGATGTACTGCAGCAATAAGTCAGCATCTTCCAAAGCTATGATCACTACCAGTCACAAGGACAGTGGAAACACCGCCATTTGCAAGTTGACCTCCAAAGCTACACATCTTCCTGACATAGAAGTACATTGCCATTCCTTCACTGGTGGGTCAAAGCCTTGCAGCTCTTCCAGAACAGCTTCGTAGGTAAGAACCCATACATTGACTGCACTGGTTCAAGAAGGCAGCTTGCCATCAATTTGTCAAGGGCAACTAGATGTGGGGCTTCGCAGGCTAACCCAGCATCCCTTGAATAATAAAGAAGATAACAAAGACACCCATTTGAAAGGAGAGCGCTAATCCTTTTCAATAACCGAGAAATTTCAGCATAGTACACTGATGGGGCTTTAACATGTAGTTAGTTCCTAGTTGCATTGCTGCCCAACCATAAATTGTAGCAGTCCTTGGTTGCTCTTAATCTGGGCATTCATTTCACCTCCAATCAATGTGAGAGGGATGTGACATTTTGTTCCAAAAATAACCCTGCCTTGTTACAATTAAGCACTTGTCTAGGCAGAAAAAGAAAATTCTCAAATAATTTCAGCCAACACTTCTATAAATTCCTTGGATGCCTCCTAATCATAATTAACAGCTTCACTACTTTGTTCATGTTATACAAATCCACATGAGCCTTTAACCAACAAAATCCTTGACTTGCCAAAACTTTCTGTTTTATCCTTAATTCTCAGGTTTTTTAACCTCATGGAACATCCTGAAACAAACTGTTTATTTTGATTCGCAATTGAGTCAATTTTTTTTAATTTCCAGAAACACGAGATTGGGGCTTGATATCTGCACTGGATTTTATTGGCTTTGAGCTTTCATGTTCTTTAATCCATTCTTTATCATTCAGAATGAATGTGGCTGAACCCAAAGCAGGCAACATCTAGTTAATATTTCTAATGTATTGTCACTGATAAAATATTTTCCCCTTACTGTGATTATTTGATACTTTCTTCCTTCCCCCTTCACATATGTTTACAAAGGGAAAAGTTGAAATTGCTTCATCCTCTCACGCAGTTATCTGTGTAACAGCCACAACAGACAGTGGCATAAAAATAATTATATACCCTACCTACTCTCATGAGCTCTAGTAGTTCTCAATTTTGTATACCTATCCACAAAAGTATATGCAGATAGAAAATATTTACGCAGTCTAATTTGTCTAAGTAGCATGTTATGCAATCTTGAGAGAATCTCTTAATGGACTTTCAGGGTGCTGAGCATCTGTGAACTAGTACCCAGACTGCTGTATACTCATCAAGCGACTGCAGATTTATACCTTTCAACTTGCTTTCCAACTTATTAATCATGATTTCTGGATGCATCCTGCTTCACAGTTAGGGTAGACCCACCAGAGATGATTTTAGGAGAAATCCTGCAAACTGTTGTTATTGACTTCAAACCCTAGAAGACCATCTAATCATGTGATGGTTACTTGCTGCCCTCCAGTTAATAAAATACATTGATGTCTTCAACACAACCTGAGCTGGCTGAGGCAGAGTCTGGAGCAGGAGTCAGGAGGACCAACATGGGATAAATTTACTTCATCCTTTCTAGGTACATCTATCTTGCATGGTTGATAAAAGTGATTACTAAACGAACCTTGGAGACAAAATACTGCGATGTGAACTGCAGGCATTATTATGTGGCATTTATCATCCTGAGTGAAATAGATTCAATATAGATTTAGCAACTCAAAGCTATGTGTTCATGATCCAGTGTAAATCATCAGCAACAGCACAACTATAGTGCCTATAAAAAGTATTCACCCCCCACCCCCCGAGGTTTTCATGTTTTATTGTTTTACAGCACTGAATCACGGTGGATTTAATTTGTTTTTTTTCAACACTGATCAACAGAAAAGGCTCTTTCATGTCAAAGTGAAAGCAGATCTCTACAAAGTGATCTAAATTAGTTACAAATATAAAGCAACATAATGGATTGCATAAGTATTTATCCTCTTCCAGTCAGTATTTAGCAGATGCCCCTTTGGCAGCAATTACAACCTTGAGTTTGTGTGGATAGGTCTCTATCAACATTGCACATCTGGACACAGCAATTTTTCACCCATTCTTCTTTACAAAACTGCTCAAGTTCTGTCAGATTACATGGGGATTGTGAGTGAATACCCCTTTTCAAGTCCAGCCACACATTCTCAATTGGATTGAGGTCTGGACTCTGACTTGACCACTCAAGGACCTTCTTTGTTGTTTTTAAGCCATTCCTGTGTAGCTTGGCTTTATGCTTGGGGTCATTGTCTTGCTGGAAAACAAATCTTCTCCCAAGTCTTAGTTCTCCTGCAGACTGCATCAGGCTTTACCTCCAGGATTTCCCTGTATTTTGCTGCATACATTTTACCATCTACCTTCACAAGTCTTTCAGAGCCTGTTGAAGTACAGCATCCACACAGCATGATGCAGCCACCACCATGCTTAGGGATGGAATGGTGTTAGGGATGTGGATGGTGTGTTTTTGATGATGTGCGGTGTTTGGCTTATGCCAACATAAGAGTTCAGTTTGATGTCCAAAAACCTAAATTTTAGTTTCATCAGACCGTAAAACCTTACAGCTGACTTCAGGGACTCCCACATGCCTTCACTGGACTTTTTTTTTCCAACAGTGGCTTTCTCTTTACCACTCTCCCATCTTAACTACTGAAACTTGTATACTATAGGTCTCCTGGTGGCCTCCATCACTATGCCCTTCTTGCACAGTCATACAGTTTTTGATGGCAAATTTACAACTGTGCCATATTCTTTCCATTTCTTACTGATTTACTTAACTGTATTCCAAGGGATATTCAGTGACTTGGAAATTTTCTTGTATCCATTTCCTGACTTGTGCTTTGCAACAACCTTTTTGCAGAGTTGCTTGGAATGTTCTTTTGTCATCTTGGTGTAGTTTTTGCGAAGCTACTGACTCACTAGTATATGGACCTTCCAGATACAGGTGTATTTTTACTATAATCAATTGAAACACCTTGACTGCATACAAGTGATCTCCATTTAACTAATTATGTGACTTCTAAAACTAATTGGCTACACCAGTGATAATTTTGTGTTATATTAAGGGGGGGGGGTGAATGAATTCTTATGCAATCAATTATTTTGTGTTTTATATTGGTAATTAATTGAGATCACTTTGCCAAGATCTGTTTTTCACTTTGACAGTAAGAGTCTTTCTCTGTTGATCAGTATCAGAAAAGCCAAATTAAATCCACTGGTTCAGTGTTGTAATACAATAAAACATGAAAAACTTACGGGGGTGGAGTGAATACTTTTTATAGGCACTGTATATTCCATAATAACTGATGACACTAGAGTTCAATTTGCAACTTTTTTCATCAAATCAGTTGAGCAGCCCTGGAGGAGTTTAGAAAACTGGGCCAGGAGCAGCATCTGCCTGTGTGGTAGTTAACTGCATGTGCACCATCTACAAAGATAAGTAACACCTCATGAAGGTTTCAGTAGAACATCTGATATTCATGGCTGTTTATTTCGTGAAAAACTAAAAGATGCATGGGAGTGTTATCACCTGTAAATTCTCTTCAAGCTTCACAGCATCCTGATTTTAAAATGTATCCTAATTATTGGTCTTAAACCAGCAACAACATCGAAAGTTACTGTGAAATTATATCCTTAAGACTGCAGAGGTCTGGACCATCTACCACTTTAAATATAAATGCTGGTCAAACCATATGCATTCATATCCCTTTTTGTAGGCTATAAATAATCTCTGGAATACTTTAAAAGCTCCAATATTTCACACCTTAATATTTTTAATTTGTGCATTCATTTTAATGATTTTTTATTTCTATAGAGGGGTATGCAGGACTGCATGTATGACAAATCCAGATACTATCGAATGCAATTATGATATACCTCCTTTGGGCTTGTAATTGCAAATATGAAAGCAATTACAGAATCCCATTCACTATTGTCATGGGCTTTATATATGCATACCAATCTGTGTTCCAGCTAATGATTTCTCTTGTTTAAGGAATAAAATATTTCATGATTATTTTAAAACAGTATTTGAAGGATGTGGTCATTCCAGCAGTGATGTATTTAATTACTTTTCACTTTTGCTTTACAAGCATTGCCATCTGCAAGGATATTATTCTTTTACGTGCTTTAGTAAGATGTATAACATTTTCTTTAATGATGTAGTTTGATAATCTCAATGATCAGTATGGGCAATTCTGAATATTAGAGATTGCTGTGTCTCATTGAGCTTGATATATTCTTGCTTTCACATCAATGGCTATCAATTGAACAAATACATATTGACTTTATTATCTTTAAGACCAGGAATTACTAGGGTATTTTGAAATCGTGTAGACGATTTTTCTGCTAAGGACCTTCCTGGATTCCAAGGTCTACTAATGCACCAACTGATGCTATACTAATCCTAGTTGATGGCATTAATTCCAAATCCCCTGCACCCTGCTCATTCAAGTCTTAAGTATTGTTACTGTTCCAGCCTCTGCCATAAATAGTAGTTCATTCCAGAAAACTACAAATTTTTGTATGAAAAATATATACTTCGGATCCCATTGGACTTCCTCCCACTCAACTTAAACCTATGCCCTTCAGTTTTAGACACCTCTACTACTAAAAGTAAGGGCCACTATTCAGACTACTCCTGTCCAAGTCTCTTCATTCTGGGGGAAAATGAACAAAGTCCATGCAATCTCTCTTTATTTTTATTTATTTAGAGATACAGTTCAGTTAAGGACTCTCCAGCCCACTGAGCTATGAAGGCCAGCAGCCCACTAATGAAATCATGTCCTAATTGCAGGACAATTAAACTCAAGATTTCTAATCCAGGCCACTTCCATGTTAATCTTGTTTGCGCTCTCTAGTTTAATTACATATTTCATTAGTCTGGAGACCAGAACTGCACAGAATGCTCCCAGGTGCATACCAACCAACATTTTGTACAACTAACTTTTCCCAACTTTTATGCTCTCATACTGGATGTCCATTGGATATTTTCTTTCTGAGATGCCTATACTTTCTCAAGTGAAAGCAAATCAAGCATGTTTGTTGAGGTTATTAACATTTCACCTAGCTGTGGTCTTATTTGGAGATAATGGACTGGAAGAGAACTGAACTTGATCCACAAGTGCCAGTGAGATGTACAAAATATTAATTTCATAAATAAAAAGAAAATCAATTTTAAATGGTTACAATTATACTTCAAAATAGAGAAAGTTGGTCACTTGAAAATTATAGGAAGGTAAAGAATTGATTAAATCGTATAGAATCTATAACAGTTTTAGAGCAAAATAAGTTCCCTATTCATGAACTTCTAAATATTCCTATACAACAAATTTATTTGTAATTTTCTGCCAAAAATGTTTCCTTTTCATTTTGTGATTTCTTAAATAGTTTAACTTTTGCTTTGTAGTTTCAACTAATATTGGCAAAATAAATGTATGCACATAAGATTATTAATCCCAAATAGATTAATTCTAATGGTCTTCAAAACAGCCAGTCACCCATTATTTGGTGAAGTGGTGTTCTCTTCCATATGAAGAAAGCACCTGGGAACTGAAACTTGACACAGACCAAGACAAAATTGAAGAATTTCAGCAGCTACAAGCCATGACACCAAGAACAGAGTATATGGTAAGATCAAAATTCTGTGTTTGTGTTTCAGGCTTCTTTTTTTTTAAAACTTAAGGTTTGATTTGGGTATGAACAGAAGTTGGTTTAATGGGAAAAGAGAGTCTTGTGGAAATGAGTAAATAATGACCAATCAATAAATCATTGGCACCATAAAAAAATAATCTTTGACATTAAATGTTTATTCATAACAAAAATTGTATTTTTTTCAACGCTTAAAGGGTGAGCTAAGCACTGTTAAATGTATTTGTGAATTTGTAAAATGTGCTTAAAGATTGTTTTTTACATCAATTGTTTGTTACTGAGCATGAACTAATGTATTTCATAAGTGCCAGATAAGACACTTACAACAATTACAGCATATGGGATTGCAATTTCAACTTAAGGGTTAGAATGCAAAGTTCTGGGATCTACAGTGGCAGCAGATTTTGTTTAGTGGGGCACGATATTTAAAATCCTTGTGATAATGCTGTTATTTAAACATATGACAAGTTTTCCATTTTAATTAAACTCCAGCAAAAGACCAACTGCTTAGGTCAACCACTCTCGTCTAGCACCATCCATTCCAACAATGTTTTGTCGTTCATTCCGCTAGTGTGATGTTGCTATGTCGTTGCACATAGTTGACTTTTGGCTTTCCTATAAAATCCTTCTGATCCTGAGGTATTAATCACCTCCACTTGAAGTGATAAGATTTGAACAAATTCAATAAACAGGGGTCTGCTGGTATTTTGGAGAGGGAGGTAGAGTTGATTAAATGTAAAGAAAAGAAAATTTCTGCCCCATTCTGGGAAGAATATACCAGGATATGTGATTGAGGTAACGTAAGGAAGAACTACCTTAATTCCTAGCATAGAGTTAGGGATAGAGTGGAATGGTTTGTCCTTTAGAAGAGATTAAGTAGACTGGGCCGAGGTTTCTAATAACTGGGAAGTCTAGAAATTGTGGATGTAGTTTCTCCCTGAGTGGTGCTCATTCATTATTGAAATGGAACCTGAAACACTTTGGCTTAGTCACTGAATAAGCTCATGAGGTGTTACTGAACTTTGTAGATGGTGCACACTGCAGATAAATACCACCCAGGCAGATGCTGCTCAACTGATTTGATAAACTTTTGGAAATTAATAGAATTGAGTGTGGTGTTAATACAACAGTTAAAGTAAATAAACCTATATGTTTTAAAGTTTATAAGAACGAGAGGTGATCTGTATGACATGGTAAATGTCGCTATTTTCATTAGTGGCAATATCTCAAATAAAGTGACACAGTTGGAGTATTGCAATGTGAAACTAAGCATGTTGGGATCACTTGTATGGGCTGATGAACCTCTACCTGGAGCATTATGGAGGCTGTATTAATGAGAAAGCGGACAAGTTTTTGGAAAGATCAATGAATTGAGGGCTTAGGAAATGGCACTGAGTGAACCTGGATCGTATAAGCTTTCATCATGGTGGGGTTAGGGGCGAGTGGCCCACTCCTCTGTTATTATGCTCTTGTGTTAATGATGAAAGATGGCACAGAATTAAGATAGCCATTATCTTACTTATTGGCCACGCAGCTACAAGGAAGTAAACAGCCAACTCTGCTTCCTGCTAAAGCTCCAAGAAATCTTTTCTTTTAAAGAAGTCCTTTTTGGGGGGAAAATAGAGAATTGAGTTTCTCTGAAGGAGATAAAAATCAGGAAGTGTTATTAAAGCTTTACATGCCATCAATTGAGATCTTGAAATATTCTACACGGTTCTAGAAACTTTTAATGGATGAGTGATTAATGTCCTGAAAATGATTTGGTTTAAATCATTTGAATGCCATTTAGGAGCACTTGGGTATCAAGGCCGAGGCTTGAAAAAGAATAATGATCTTAAGAGGTTTTTAAAGTTTTTAGAGGTAATGGTCAAAAGAATATTCAGAAGTTGGTTTCTGCGTCTTTATTGGAGGTTATTAGAACATGGAATGCTTTCTCATAAGCGCTAATGAGAGAAAGAAAAGCATTTTGTTATTGGATAAACTTTTCAAAGGATTTCTTGAGAATGGCAAAGTAAGGTTAGTAAGTTGAGTTGAAGACCTAGCTTTGGTTTAATGGAGCACATATTTGCCAGCTGTGCTTAGAATATTATTGAAATGATGATGCATTCTTGGTTGTAGTATAGAAATACTTAGGCTTTTGCAGTAATTGAGAAAGTTATCAGTAAACCAGACAGAAAGGGAGCTTAAAGGAGTCAAAAGCTTTTGGATTCTGATTTGGAAAATTAATTAAGGAACTTGGTCGGAAGCTGATTAGAGAGTAATGTGTACTGATGAAAAAGAGACACCCTTGTTAATTTTACATGTCTGGCCCAGTTCCATAAAAATATTAATATTTGCCTGTGTCTGAAAGGAACGACCACGTCCAGAATTCTGGACCAAGTTGGAACATTCTAGAGATTATAAAAACGGCAATCAACTCAGGGAATACCAGCTGGAGGGCGTAAACTGGCTACTCTTCAATTGGTACAACAGGTGGGTTGTTTTGATTTCAAAATAGTGTGGAGTATGTAATGAAACTGTTTAATCTCTTCAGTTCTGCTGAAGACTCGTATTTGGTAACTTAAATGCTAAAACCTGACTAGTATTGCTTGGCTACAGTATTGGACAGAAACTTAACAACTCACATTAATAAGGGAACATCACAGTAGTGTAGCTGTTAGAGTGCTGCTATTACAGCTCGGGCATCAGAGTTTGGAGTTCAATTCTGAAGACATCTCTAAGGAATCTGTATTTCCTCCCACAGTCCAAAGATATACCAGTTAGTAGGTTAATTGGTCATTGTAAATTGTTCCTTGAGTTAGGTTAGGGTTAACTCGAGTTTGCTGTGCAGCCTGGCTCGAAGGGCTGGAAGGCCTGTTCCACAATGTATCTCAAAAAATGAAAAATACAATTACTCTATTAACTTGGCAAAGCACCTGGGTGCAAAGCATGAACTTGATGGTCAAAATTTTTTTTAAAGAGAGGTGAGAATGTGGACCTTATGCCCGGAATGTAATAATAATTGCTTCTGTCAACAAAAACTTGCAGTAATTAATAGTTTGGAACTATCAAGCATCATCTATGACAGGTTTTTTCACAAATAGGCAGTAAGACACAAAGTCTGCTCCACCTTTTCATCATGGCTGATCCATTTTCTCTTACAACAGCATTCTTCTGCCTTCTCCTTGTAACCTTTAATGCTCTGACTAATCAGGTACCTGTCAAGCTGTGCTTTAAATATACTCAATGACTTGGCTTCCACAGCTGTCCATGGCAATGAATTCCACAGATTCACTACCCTCTGGCAAAACAAATTCCTCCTCATCTCTGTTCTAAATGGATGGCCTTCTATTCTGAGGCTGTGCCTTCTGGTGCTCAGCTCCTCCGTTGTAGGAAATTTTGACATTCATTCTGTTCTATACCTTTCAATATTCAATAGGTTTCAATAAGATTCCCCCCCCCCCCCCACCCCCTTCATTTTTTTTCCTAAACTCCTGCAAGTTTGGGCCAGGTTGACTTGTGAAGGACTTTTTCAAGAGCAAACGAACAATTCCAGGTGGGTTTGGAAGTGACATCGGATGTCCGTCAACTCTGGCAGGGTTTGCAGGACATCCTATAAAGCAAAACCCAACATCATGAATGGCAACAGTGCTTCACTACCAGACATTCTTAATGCCTTTTACGCAAACGTTATCTATAAATTTGTTGATAATACAATCATTGTTGGCAAAATCTCAGATGAAGAGGAGAGGGCATACAGGAGTGAGATATACCAGCTAGTTGGATGGTGTTGCATTAACAACCTTGTACTCCAAGTCAGTAAGATGAAAAAGCTGATTGTGAACTTCAGAAAGGGTAAGACGAGGGAACTCGAGTCAATCCTCATAGAGGGATCAGAAGTGAGCAATTTCCAGCTTCTGGGTGTCAGTATCTTTGAGGATCTAACCTGGTCCCAACCTATCAATGCAACTATCAAGAATGCCTCTGCCATAGACCTATTGTGGCTATATTTCATTAGGAGTTTGAGAAGATTTGGTTTGTCAACGAAAACACTCAAACTTTTACAAATGTGGTGTGGAGAACTTTGACTGGCTACATCACTGGGGGGGCGGTGGTGTTGACTACTGCACAGGATCGAAGGAAGCTACAGAAAGTAGAAAAATTAGTCACCTCCATCATGAGTACTAGCCTCTGTAGTATCCAAGACATCTTCAAGGAGTGGTGCCTCAGAAAGGTAGTGCCCATTATTAAGGACCCCCATCACCCAAGGCATGCACTTTTCTCACTGTTACCATCAGGAAGGAGGTACGGAAGCCTAAAGGTACAGACTCAGCGATTCAGGAGCAGCTTCTTCCCCTCTGCCATCTGATTTCTAAATGGACATTGAGCCCATGAACAGTACCTCACTTCTTTATTATTTCTGTCTAAGTCCTTCTGAAGATTGAGTTTTCTGCTTCCTTAACACTACTCACATTGTCTGCAAACTTGGCATCAAAGCCATTAATTCCGTCATACACATCATTGACAGATAACTTGAAACGAAACAGTCCCGACACCAACCCCTACAGAACAATGGCAACAACATCTTCTCCACAATCTCCATCGGCACAGGTGCACTGCAAGACTGTGTGCTTAGTCCTCTGCTCTGCTCACTTTACTCATATAACTGTGTGACTAAGCGGAGCTCCAACGCCATATTTAAGTTTGCTGATGACACTACTGTTGTTGGCTGGATCAAATGTGGTGATGAATCAGCATATAGGAGGGAGATCGAAAATCTGGCTGAATGATTCCACAACAACATCCTCAATGTCAATGCTCATTGCTTAATGTCGGCAAGACCAAAGAGCTGATTATTGACTTCAGGAAGAGGAAATTGGAGGTCTATGGGCTAATCCTCATTGGGGTATCAGAAGTGGAGAGTTTCATCAACTTTAAATTCCTTAGTGTTACCATTTTGGAGGACCTGCCCTGGGCGCAGCACGTAAGTGCAGTTATGAAAAAAGCATGGCAGTGCCTCTGGATCATTAGAAGTTTGCGAAGATTCGGCATGCATGTAAAACCGTGAGAAACTTCTATTGATGTATGGTGGAGAGTATATTGACTGGATGCATCACAGCCTGGTCTGGAAACACCAATGCCTTTGAATAGAAAACCATACAAAAAAAAGTAATGGATATGGTCCATTCCATCACAGGTAAAGCCCTCCCTACTATTGATCAGATCTAAACGGAGTGTTGTTGCAGGAAAACTGCATCCATCATCAGGGGCCCCCACCACCCAGGTTATGGATACTTTTCGCTGCTTCCATCAGGAAGAAGGTACAGGAGCCTCAGGGTTCACACCATCAGGTTCATGAAGTTATTGCCCACGAACCACTGAAGATAATTCTGCTCAATTTCACTTGCCCCATCATTGAGTGGTCCCACAAGCTATTCACTCACTTTCTAGGACTCTTCATCTCATGTTCTCTATTTATTGCTTATTTGTTCGCAAACAAAGTCTTTTTTTGTAGTTTTTTGCATATTGGTTGTTAGTCCACCCTTTTGGATGTAGTCTTTCATTAATTCTATTAATGGTTTTTGGATTTACTGAGCATGCCCTCAAAGAAACGAATCTGAGGGTTGTATGTGGTGACGTATATGTATTTCAATAATAAATTTACTGTGGACACCACTATTCACTGTCGTCCAACCAGACAAGGCCCCTTAATTCTCACTCTTTAATCATGCCAGTCAGCCCGTCTTCTATCCATGCTGGTATTTTTCCTGCAGTACCGTAGGCTCTTGTTAAGCAACCTCATGTACAGCACCTTGTCAAAGACCTTCTGAAAACCAAATAAACCATATCCACTGACTCTCCTTTGTCTATATGTCCTGTTATTTTCTCACAGATTTCCAATAGGTATGTCAGGCTAGATTTCCCTTAAGGCAACTATGCTGATTTTGACCTATTATCATGTGCCTCCAAGTACCTGAAACTTCATCCTTAATAATGTACTTCAATATCTTTCCCAGCCTTTGAGGTCAAGGTAACTGGCCTATAATTTACTTTTTCTGCCTCCCTCCCTTAAAGGGTGGAGTGACATGTGCAATTTTCCAGTCCTCCAGAATCATTCCAGAATCTCGTGATTCTTGGAAGATCATTACTAATGCTTCAACATCCTACCCCTTTCAGAACCCTGGGGTATAGTGCATTTGGTCCAGGTGACTTAGAGTCACAGAACCATAGAGCACTACAGCTTAGAAACAGGCCTTTTGGCACATCTAGTCCATGCTGAACCATTAAACCGCCTGGTCTCATCAACCAGCACCCATTCCATGGCCCTGCACATTCCTCTCATCCATGTATCTATCCAGATTTCTCCTAAATGTTGAAATCGACCCTGCATCCTTATGCTGGCAGCTCATTCCACACTCAATGCTCTAAGTGAAGAAATTGCTCCCTCATGTTTGCTTTAAATGTTACACTTTTCTCCTTTAACCCATGACCTCTAGTTGAAGTCTCATCAAACCGCAGTGGAAAAGGCCTACTTGCATTTACCTTTTCTATACCCCTCATGATTTTGTAGACTTCTATCAAATCTCTCAATCTTCTACATTCTAGGGAATAAAGTCCTAACCTATTCAACCTTTCACTCTAACTCAGGTTCTTGAGACCCAGCAACGTCCTTATAAATTTTCACTGCATTCTTTTAATCTTATTTACATCTTTTCCATTGATCAGTGACTAAAACTAGACACGGTGCTCCAAGTTAAGCCTCGCTAAGGTCTTACACAATTTCAACATAACACCCCATCTCCTGTACTCAGTACTTTGATTTATGAATGCCAATGTGCCAAAAGTGTTTTTGACAGCCCTACCTGCATGTGGTGCCACTTTCAAGGAATTGTGGATCTGTATTCCCAGATCCTTCTGTTGTACTGCACTCAGTAAACTACCCTTATTGATCCTCCCAAAGTGCAACTCCTCACACTTGTCTGCATTAAATTCTATCTTCCTTTTCCAATCAAGACAAGCTTTGATTGTCTTGCTGTCTACTACATCCCCAATCTTGGTGTCACCACCAACTTGCTGATCCAGTTTACCATATTATCATCTAATCATTGATATAGGTGACAAACAACAATGAACCCAGCACCAATTCCTGTGGCTCATGACTAGTCACAGGCTTCAGTCAGTGGTAACCATCAACAAATACTCTCTGATCTTTTTGACAAAACCAGTGTCGAATCCAATTTGCTACCGCAACTTGAATGGAAGCAACTGAACCTTTATAACCAACCTCCCATGTGGGACCTTGTGAAAGGCCTTGCTAAAATTCATGTAGGCAACATTTAGTTCATCCACCATTTCTTCTGCCCCCCCCCCCCCCATTACTATCTCTTCAGCTCCATTTTCCAGCTACCTGATATCGACGCTTGTCTCTTTTTATTGTATATCTGTGGGGGAAAAATTGTGCCCTTTTTTATATTATAGGTCAGCTTATCTTCATATTTTATATTTTCTTTACTCGGGCTTTTATTGTTACTTTGTTTTTTATCAACTTCCCAATCCTCTTAACTTCTCACTACTCTTTGCTATATTGTATGCCCACTCTTGCTTTTCTGTTGTCTTTGACTTCCCTAGTCCGTCGTAGTTACATCATTCTCCCTTTAGAATACTACTTCATCTTTTGGATGTATCTACCCTGCACCTTCTGAATTGTCCCCAGAAACTCAAGCCATTGCTGCTCTGCTGTTATCTCTGTTAGTATCCCCTTCCAATCAACGTCAACCTGCTCCTCACTCATACATCCAATCCAGATTTCCTTTCCTCTAGTGGGATCAACCATCAGCCATTCTAAAGGCCATCTTGTCAGCTATCTGCATATTCCTTAAGTTTGTCATAACAAAGGGGAGTAGTAGGGATAAGCTCCCACTACCTGTTAAGTGCTCCCAGTTGCGTGTTATCTTAAATAGCCTCTGACAACCAGGCCCAGCTACTGGCCTTCATGTGTAGCTTAACTTCTAAGCCTAGCAGAACAGTTTCTACAGACAGAAGAAGGGGCAAAGGTGGATTACTGGCACCTTCAAACCAGTTGCTCCGGGCAGATGAGGCTTGTCAGCCATAGTGGGCAGCTCATGTCTGAACTCAATGCTCTGCTGCCATGCAGTTATACCCACTCATGGGGAAAACTTAGGGAGTAAACCCCGAGGAAATATCCAGAGTTGGAGTCCCAAAGAAATCGTATGCTGAGTTCAATGCTGACTGACAGCTTCTGCAATGCTGCTGGTGCTAAATGCTGCCTATCCTTTAGATTGATCAGCTGCGTGGTGAGCCTGCTGCATGGGCAACAACATGCTCTCCTTTTCATAGTGCTCTGGCTTGCGTAGGATGCAACATCCATGGTTGACCCCATGATTGCATTCTGAAATTCCCCATGACTATCGTAACTCTGACTTTTTTACATGCCTTATCTATCTCCCATTGCAATTTGTACCCCACAACCTGGGTACTGTTCAGAGGCCTGTATCTAACTCCCATCAGACTCATTTTACTCTTGCAGTTTCTTACCTTTACCCATAAGGATTGTATGACAACTCTTTCCAAGGATTTGTTTTCAGTTTTTACCAGCAGAGCCACCTTATCCCCTCTGCCTACCTAAACGTCTTTTTGATACAGTGTATCCTTGGATGTTAAGCTTCTAACTACGATCTTTTTTTCAACCATGACTCTGTGATGCCGACAACATTGTACTTTGAAGCAAAAATGTGGATCTTCCAGATCGTTCCAATTATTTTTTGAGGGTTTTGAACCCTCTCAAATTATTTGGCAGTCTGAAGCTTTCAAAAAAAAACTCTCAGAATTAAATCTTAGTAGATTCTTGCTTGAGTTTTAAGTGAAATTGGATGAAACAAAACACTGGAAAAAAATATTTTGCTTCCCAAATACTTTTGGGTATATCTTATGGATTTTGGTTTGCAGATCATGAAAACCACATCACCGTCTTTTTAAATATTGCCTATATTTGATCTTTCAATTCATAGTTCAAGTCAATTAAAATGTTGCCCACAATGTAAACTGAAAAGTTTTCTGTCTTGTCCAGGGAAGATGCTCCATAGCAGGACAGGCTTTAGAACGGCTATAACAGCATCATGCACACACTGTGCTACGCATTGCATTTACATTTGTATCGGCGATCACATTGATGTGCATGCTCTATGTGCATCCCATATTGTGTGTACTCATAATAAAGTAATTTATTTTCAGGAACATTTGTGATAGCAAAGTGCCTCACCACTGTTGCAACAGTTACAATCCTTTGTTGTATTTGTGGCAAGTATGTGCCTAAGTTTCAAAGATCAAGCATAACTCCCCTTATTAAGAAAGCCTATGAGCTCTACTTTGGGTGTAAAGTTGGTGACAATCAAAGCCTGGGCTCCTCACATTTGTTGCGCAACATGCGCTGTCAATCTTGGAGTGATGATATGGCAAGAGCAGAAGGATGACAGACTGCTATTTCTGTCTGACCACTGTGTCTGCTAAAAGCAAGAAATCCATTGAATACCCCAATCTCTTCGGCCATGAGACCAGTGCCACATTACGATTGTTTTCCAGTACTGAAGCCACCAAAGACATGGAGACTGGAGGAGAGAGATGAAGATGCCAGGATGCATGAGCCAGGAATGGAAAATGACACTGATACAGATTCTGAACAAGAAAGCCTCATCTGACACATTGATCTGAGTTGAATGTCCTGGTCAGAGGCTTTGATTTGTCGAAGACAAAAGCAGAATTACTGGATTCAAGACTGCAAGGATGGAATCTGCTCTCACCAGGCACAAAAATTTCCGTGAAGGATTTCAAAATTTGAGACAAGTGTTTCCAAAATAACTGATGCCGAGATTAAGGAAGGCATTTTTGTTGGTCCACAAATCAAACAGGTCATCAATGACATGCAATTTGAGGAGCCTCTAGTGCAGGGGTCGGCAACATTTACCACTGAAAGAGCCAATATGGACCCGTTTCCCACAGAAAAGAAAACACTGGGAGCCACAAAACCCGTTTAACATTTAAAATGAAATTACACTGCATACAATGGTTTTTTTTTTGCCTTTATGCTATGTATAAACAAACTATAATGTGTTGCATTTATGAAATTGATGAACTCCTGCAGAGAAAACAAAATTACATTTCTGCATGCAACAAAAACATTTTGAACTCCGAAAAAAAGACGTTGGGTTGAAGGTTACTCCATAGGTAGCCTACCTTGGATCGAAAAATTAAAAGAAAGCGCGCACTGGCGGGTGTCAGGCATTGGCAGTGGTGATGTATATTAATAGTGATAAAAAACACATTGTAGCAGTGTAGCGCTACACGCAGCGCTAAAGTAAAGACACTGCAGTCAAAGGTAACTTTATTCGAACTAAACAGCCTTGATTTAAAGCCTCCCTCAACCCGTCTCCGTGGGCGCGGATGCTCCAAAAGACACGTACTCACAAACCCCCGTTAGCCGGAACAGTGGCTAATTGTGAGCCAGTTCGGATGTGCCAGGAAATGGGGTCTCCAGAACGTTTTTAGATTGTACAAGATCACCATAATCTTCAAATTTCAAATTACATTTCAAAAACTAACAAACTACGGGGAGCCGCAGCACAGAGATCAAAGAGTCGCGTGCGGCTCCAGAGCCGCGGGTTGCCGACCCTTGCTCTAGTGGGACCAGGGAAAATTGCATGGAAGACATTAAAGATGTCGTTGAAAATTTTCTTTGCAACTACAGAACATCAAACTAAGTGCAGCTGGTTGACAACATGCTTCAAGTATGCAAAACCATAAAGTGTAAAAATATCACTAAAGATTAATTTTCTGCATTTCCATTTAGACCTCCTTTCAAATCATACCGCTATCAGGTGATGAGCATGGTGAAAGGTTTCACCAAGACATTACTGTCATGAAAAATTGTATCAGGGCCACTGGACTCTATCAAAGATGTCTGATAATCATTGGGTACTTATACCAAAAGCAGAAGAAACTGAGTACAAATAAAAATAATCAACAAGAAACTTTTAGCTTCGTTGAACTATAGCAAAGTGGTAGCACCGTTATGCAATTAAATGCATTATATTCAATAAAAGTTCAATTCTTGACTCTCCAAATTCCTAACTGATACAACTCGTCTGAACTTGTATTTGTGTTCAGCTTCAAGTTGTCTATCATAACCACACAAAAAATTCTGAGGAAGCAACACTTTTGGGGGAAAAAAATTGCTGTCCCGTGTTACCTTTATTAAGTAAGTGCAGCCAGAATCAGAAAACCATATTTATGAAAGGAAGGAAACTTAGAGTAATGGACTACGCAATGGAAAAGCGTAGCTATCAATAGAATTCTTGTATAGAATTACATTTTCCTATTGTCAATGTGGAGGTAAACTTCTTTTTCCTCCTTCCCTCCATCTTCAAACTGTTTTGCACTGCTTAAAATTCTTCTATGTTGAAAAAAAAATTGAAGATTGATTTAAATGTATTAAATATAATGCTTTTGATAATGTTTGGTTTCTGTCTTAAATTGAAAAGCAGGCCAAGAATCACCTGTACTGAGGAACTGCATATATTTGTACTGCATTGTAGTTACACATCATAAAATAATTTTAAGTTTATACACTGTTATTTTTATATCAACATAATTTTTGTTTTTTTTTCCAGCCAAAACTGCATTTTGGCAGATGAAATGGGATTAGGAAAGACTATTCAATCTATTACATTTCTGTATGAAATGTACTTGAAGGGAATTCAAGGCCCCTTCCTGATTATTGCACCCCTTTCCACCATCACTAATTGGGAGAGGGAATTCCGCACATGGACAGCAATGAATGTGGCCGTGTACCATGGCAGCCAGGCTAGCCGCCAAATGATTCAGGCATATGAGATGTATTTCCGGGATGCTGAGGTAAGGAAAACAGATTATAAAATCTTTCAGTATGTGTACTATTAAATCTGAGGTAAATACTTGTATTGTTAAGAGATTCTAGGGCATAATTATTATTTCAAATGATTAGTTTTGTAAAACTTCATCTATTGAAATACTTGTTGTTTCTTTTCGCACCTTGTGGCACATTGGGCCGAAATTGCACTTTTGCAATTTCCGTAGCATTTCAGGACCATTTGCCTTGAAATCCGATGCTGATGCCATTACACCACCGTCCAGCATTGAAATATTTACAGCTAGTAAATAGCTATTTCTGTTAACTCAATTATGTGACTTGGTAAATCTGTTAAATTATAATTGTACTACATTTGCTGTTCACAGAAAAACTGGAACTGGTAACAAAAATGAAATCTGTTACTGCTAACTCTTACTGCCTTCAAGAACTTAATGCATTTTGTTTCCTGATGCCAGTTCTGAATTTATGTTTTATTACTTTATAGTTATGTCCTTTTTTTCCCAGGAGATATGAATTTCAAGTTTACTGCTTTAAATATTTACTATTTCTACTAATCTACTATAATTTAATGAATTCCTTTTAAGTTCATTTGCTTTCAAAACTGAAGACAGATATTTTCCTGCCCTTTTTTTTTCCTGTTACCTGATCTGATGGTCAACTTTCTGTCTGTTTCTCTGCATTATTTTTAGGCATGAATGTTTTCTTGTCCTTGATGGCCAAACTGACTTCAGGGAAGTTTATCTGATCAGGCGAACTGAATAACTACCGTAAAATCTCCATTGCTCAATTATAGGATACTAATTCCAGAAATGAGTGCTCAAGTGCTTTATGGCTTATCATCTTTTGGCTTGGGGTGAAGGAGCAGATAATGAAGCAATATCTATACAAAAAACTAGCTATGCAAACGAGTGTAACTTACCCAGTTATTTCTAGAAATATGAGGAAACAGCAGAGCATCTATTTCAGCCCAGTTATGGTATGATATTGTAAACTATATGTGAGAATAGGGAGAAATCCTTAGAATGGTTAAAAATTGATCTACAAAAATAGTCCAAATAAAGTTAGCAAGATATTCAGAAACAGTAGTTTGCATAAAAGTAGGAAATGCCAGCAAGATTTAAATGCTCAAAAATAAGTGATTTCAGACTTGGAGGAACTCTTTCTTATGACTGAATAGTTGATAACCAGTGTGGAAATGTTTATCCTCTTGTGCACTAATCAGAAATTAAAATTGTGTAGTCTTTTGATTTCATTTACATTATCTCCCCCTCAGTCAAGACGTTCAATTGTTCTACATATTATTTTAATACAAAGCCATTATTTGTCTGAATTTTGTAATTAAAAAGTGTTTCTGTAACTACTCTTCAGCTATTTATCTTGCATTAGCTCTCAACCTTATCATTTGAGTTGTTAAAATATTTTGGCAAGAGTCATGTAGGTCAAAGGGGAAGTTGACTTTATCCAATACTTTTACTTAACTATTAAAACAATTTGTTACTTTGGTGCTACAAACATTTTATCAAAAGCTGGCATTATCAATATTTTTCAGTCCTTACCGTTCCAATGTCTTTATTTCACATCCTTTTTGTAACTGATTGATTTGCGCATATATAAAAAGTTTCAACATTTTATTTATTGATTGATTGTGATACAGTGCTCAATAGTCCCTTCCAGCCCTTTGAGCTGTGCCACCCAGCAACCCCCAATTTAATCTGAGCCTAATCACAGGATAATTTACAATAACTAATTAACCTACTAACTGGTACATCTTTGGACTGTAGGAGGAAACTGGAATACCCAGAGGTAACCCATAAGCTCACAGTGAGAATGTACAAACTCCTTATAGGCAACCCCAGGAATTGAACCCAGGACACTTACACTGTAAAGTGATGTGCTACTGTGCCACACTAATTAAAGAGCTACTGGATGTTGAGCCCATCTACTGGATGGATTGCAAACATTAAATTGTCTTAAATTCATGCAAAAATGTTTTGCAGTGTTCTTCACATGCGAATTGGTTTGATTCATCTTAATGTATTGCAGAATTGGAGCACTCCATATGTACAGTGGAATTATGTTAGTACTGAAGGATGTTAACAATCTGTGGATGAAAAAAGGTTCTGGTACTGAAGTAAACACAAAGTACACTGCAGATGCTGTGCTCAAATAAAGACATTCAAACAAGCTGTATGAACTCAGCAGGTCGGGCAGCATCCATTGAAAGGAGCAGTCAACAGATGCTGCCCGACCTGCTGAGTTCATCCAGCTTCTTTGTACGTCTTTATCTGGTACTGAAGTATTCCCAGGTCAGGGTTATTGAATTAGTAGGAGCATCAACCTTGAATTCTATTACATGAACTCAGTTCCAACTGTGCTACAAATTTTAACTGTTTCTCGTTTCATACATACTTCCTGAGCTATGGAGTAGATAAAGTAATGCTATCAGTATCTTCCTGTAGTGCAGGCTTTATTGGAGTCTTAATGTGCAGTTGGAAGTCTATAATGTATAACTGGGGAGCTGAAATTTTTTTTAAAATGAAAACTCTGTGGAAAGTTGCCCTTTCAATAGAGATTAGGTGCAGGAGTAGGCCAATTGGCCCTTCGAGCTAGCACCGCCATTCAATGTGATCATGGCTGATCATCAGTAACCCGTCCCTGCGTTCTCCCCATTTCCCTTGACTCCGCTATCTTTAAGAGCTCCATAACACTTTCTTGAAAGCATCCAGAGAATTGGCCTCCACTGCCTTCTGAGGCAGAGCATTCCATAGACCCACAACTCTCTGGGTGAAAAAGTTTTTCCTCAACTCTGTTCTAAATGGCTTACCCCATATTCTTAAACTGTGGCCTCTGGTTCAGGACTCCCCCGACATCGGGAATATGTTTCCTGCATCTAGCGTGTCCAATCCCTTAATAATCTCGTGTGTTTCAATCAGATCCCCTCTCATCCTTCTAAATTCCAGTGTATACAAGCCTAGACACTCCAATCTTTCAACATATGACAGTCTCACCATCCCAGGAATCAACCTCATGAACCTACACTGCACTCCCTCAATAGCAAGAATGTCCCCCCTCAAATTTGGAGACCAAAACTGAACACAATACTCCAGGTGTGGTCTCTGTACTACTGCAGAAGGACCTCTTTGCTCCTATACTCAACTCCCCTTGTTATGAAGGCCAGCATGCCATTAGCTTTCTTCACTGCCTGCTGTACCTGCATGCGTACTTTCAGTGACTGATGAACAAGGACACCTAGATCTCATCGTACTTCCCCTTTTCCTAACTTGACACCATTCAGATAGTCATCTGCCTTCCTGTTCTTGGCACCAAAGTGAATAAGCTCACATTTATCCTCATTAAACTGCAGCTGCCATGCATCTGCCCACTCACCCAACCTGTCCAAGTCACCCTGCATTCTCCTAACATCCTGCTCATATTTCACACTGCCACCCAGCTTTGTGTCACCTGCAGCATTCAAGTGTTGATAGAATGATGTAGTTTAGAAGGATGCTCATTTGTCTTTAAAAGAGCTATACAACTAGTCCCACTTTCTTTTCCTCCAAATGTATGTACAGTCTGTTTTTGGAAGGTGCTATTCAATCTAGTTCCTCTTCATTCAGTGTATTGCAAATCGTACTGCCTGGTATGCAGTAAATGTTGTCATGCTGCTTTTTCTGTTTTTGTCCCCATCTACTTTGGTTGCTAAGCTTACTGCCAGTAGCAAAATTTTCTCCATTAATATTGAAGCAGACTTGAATTTATCAACTTCACAGCTACATTGGGATGTCTCAATGCACCTGCAGCCAGTTAAACATTTTTGAGATATTGTCATGATTGTAGTGTTGAAAATTTTCTGATTTTTCCCTAATGCTTACTTTGTGGCTTTGTCCAGGTTCACTCAGAGTTCTGTACATGCCCAGGTGTCTTTATTCCTTCATCTATTTAATGATTTATTTATTTTATGTTTCTCTATTTCTTCTCCCTATAAAAATGAATTTCTTAACTCTTACAAGTATTAAGTTCCATCTGTTTTGCCTTACCTTGCCTCACCCATAACTTGCTGAAATTTGTTGCTTTCACTTTCCCTATCTAATCAGAAAACTTTAATCCCTGAAGATGTCTTAATGGTGACCCATGATGGAATCTCTATTTTCTCTCCAACTTGAAAGAAGAGAATTGATTTCAGTATGACTCCTTGCTTTCACTCCCTTAGCCTATTTTGTATGCAGCTGCTCTAGCTCTATGACTTTCAAAGTTGACTTAAGGATTCGTAATGGGGAATAATATACTGTATATTGGAATGGTAATGCCTGATAAGTGGATTAAAATAGTGTTTTTTTAATATCTTACAAATGTGTTAAGAGCATTTGAAAAGTTGTTGAGATGCTGTTTCATTTCTTACATCACCAGAAAATCTTATTTCTGTACAATTGTAAACTAATTATATCTGGCCATAGAACATTAAGTAGGTCATTGTACATGCAGCAATAAGGGATGAGACACCTGATAAGTAACTTTTCTTGTCCAACGTCTTTAATAGATAAATGGTGACCCGGTCATGTGGTCTCTTGCTTAATATACATATAGTAAATTAATTATTTTCAGCAGCTTTTTAATCAAAGTTCTGAATTCAGAAAATAAATTAATTCAACATTTCCTGTCTTAAGGGTCGTATAATTCAGGGAGCATACAAGTTCCATGCCATCATCACAACATTTGAAATGATTTTAACTGATTGCCCAGAACTTCGCAATATTGCATGGCGCTGTGTGATAATTGATGAAGCCCACAGACTGAAGAACAGAAACTGCAAGCTTTTGGAAGGACTAAAGCTAATGGATCTGGTTAGTATGTTTTCTGTAATAATGACCATTGTGGGAATGCTATGTTGGTGCCAGAATGTGCTGCCCCCAGCACATCCTCAGGTTGTGTTGGTTGTTAATGGAAATGGTGCATTTCACTCTATGTTTCCTTGTGCATGTGATAAATGAATTGTATATTATTGACAAATAATATCTAGCTTGTAATTTTGTTGAACATGGACAGCATTTTTAATTATGTTATTCAGGTTCAGTTATTTAACAGGTATGAATGTAATGACATTTTTGCTGCTGCAGGAGCACAAGGTACTGCTGACAGGGACACCATTACAAAACACTGTCGAAGAACTTTTCAGTTTGCTGAATTTCTTGGAACCCTCGAGATTCCCCTCGGAGACTAACTTCTTGCAAGAGTTTGGTGATTTGAAAACTGAAGAACAGGTATTCAATGAATCTTAAATTTATTTCTGAGGATGTTAT
Source organism: Hypanus sabinus (assembly GCF_030144855.1). Taxonomy (NCBI): domain Eukaryota; kingdom Metazoa; phylum Chordata; class Chondrichthyes; order Myliobatiformes; family Dasyatidae; genus Hypanus; species Hypanus sabinus. The sequence continues at coordinate 174,065,380 of NC_082706.1, forward strand.
TATAGTATATTCACTATGGCAAAGTCTTTTGCAATTCATGGAATAAAATGGAGCAACCAGTGAGCATCTGATCATATCTCAAGTCTATTTCCATTATAATAGGGTGGATCACACTAATGCTGGGACTCAAAGACATTTGTACAGAAACAAGTCCCTATGCCCATTTAGTTTCTGCTGATCATGGTTCCCATCTAAGTTAGTTCCATTTTCCCAAATTTGGTCCATATTCACCTTAACTTTTCCTATCCTCACTTCCTCTACAAAAGCTCTGTAACTAAATGTCCAATGATATGTGTTCATTTCAGCAACAGTATTTCCCACCCAGTGAATTTGTGCTGCAAGAACAATTGCAGGCTTTCCCATGTCGCAGGTTGAGAGATCTCAGTGAATCAGAGAAAGACTTTGTGCAAATCCAGTAATCCCACTTAATGAGTGGGAGAAAAGCTGCTGAGGGTGAGAGAAACTAAGTGGAGCTTTTGACTTAGTTCAAATCATTTAAATATAATGTCTAGTTCATTTTAAATAAAATAATAATTGTTTTTTTCTTTTTCAATATTTTTATTGATACAAAAAAGAATACAGGAGGATATATATCACATATCAATTACAATATATGTGAATCAAACTTATAGTCTCATTACCCTATATTCATATAAATTAAATCGTACTATTCAAAAGTAATAATTTTATTATTCAAAAAAAATCTAAACCCACTACCAAGAAAAGCTGTTTGGTAAAGAAAGAAAAAAGGAAAAAAAAAAATCCTTATTATATAGTAAAACATATTATTAGCCAACATCTGCACGATAACAAATCAGAGATTTTGAAAATAATTCAAAAAAGGTACCCACAATGTTAGAAAGTCTAGTCTTGATTCAGAAATTGAACAATGAATCTTCTCTAAATTTAAGCATGACGTAACATCGCTTAGCCATTGAGCATGACATTTTAGTGATTCTGTATTTTTGAAAGTCAGAGGTTCTTAGGCACTCAGCAATGAGGGGGACCTTTTGCAGTTATGAGCCTTCAACTATTGTCAATACTGTATTGTATTCTTTGAAAAAGCCTCCCTACTGCACTCTGCCATATTGGGGGGCAGGGCTAGTTTTGCAGGTGGTGTTGTCCAGTGGATGCAAACAAGTAGTGATTTAATGGTAACAGAAAATGAGCCCCAAGATAGTTTTAAATCTATGTGAAGGTTCTACCTATAAGTTTTAATTCCTTCAGGACAATGCTAAATGCTGGAGTATATGACTTAATATTTCATATAGAAGTATCTGCAATAGTCACTAAATTATTATAAGATCATCACAATACAGTATTTCTACAAACAACATGGTATTTGGAGCATTTATTTAGTAATATCTATGGTGTATGGCATTTTAGAAATGAGGTGTGGGATAAATTGAAGAAATGTGATCTATAACCCATTGTCGGTTCTTGTCTATCCAAACTTTTCAAATTTCCTTTACTACTCAAGCAATAAAGTCAGATCAGAGCATTTTGTTATCTTCAAGTATGTTTATTTTGTTTTTTTCCAGAGCAATAAATGATGCTGTAAGAACTAAGCAGTATCTATAGGGGCAAAAGGTTTTGGTCTCCAGAAATCAACTTTGAAATGCTTACATAATAACTGCAAGTCCTGGTGCAGGGTCTCGAAACAGAAAGCTGATTTGCTCCTTTTGCTTCCTGAAGTGCTGGTTTATTTGCCTAGTTCTTCCAGCATTCTGTAATTTGTCTTCGTGTATTTCCCTCCGATGTTGTTAAGTGGTATTCTGCTTTTTTTTTGAATAATTATTACAGGTGCAAAAACTCCAAGCTATTCTGAAACCTATGATGTTAAGACGCTTGAAGGAAGATGTGGAGAAAAATTTGGCTCCAAAAGAAGAAACCATAATTGAAGTAGAATTGACCAACATTCAAAAGAAATATTACCGAGCTATTTTGGAGAGAAACTTCGCTTTTCTCTCTAAAGGAGCTGGTCAAACTAATGTGCCGAACCTTCTGAATACCATGATGGAATTGAGAAAATGTTGTAATCATCCATACCTAATTAATGGTAAGCTCCTTTTTACTGACCATTCTATGAGCAATTTTATACCTCTGGTACATCAGCTCTTTAAATGACACTAAACATACAGTAAAATTCCAGTGATGTGGCGTCTGATTATTTGGAAATCCCAGCTGTTCAGTACCTGTCTTTCTCGTCAGTCTAGATCCGGGGATGCAGAATGCAAGTGAGATGTATGGCTACAGCCAAAAAATCAAGCTTATAGTTATTGTCACATATACTGAAATACAGAAAAAGCTTCTGTGTGTGTACCATCCAGGCAGATTGTTCATTTACATTACAAAAGAGAGAAGAAAAGAATGCAAAATATATTCTAACAGTTACAGGGAAAGTGCAGTGCAGGTAGACAAAGTGTAAAGGCCATGACGGAGTGGCCAGACATGGAAAGTTCATCGTTATTTATTGAGTTATAGCAGGAATTGGTCCTTACCAGCCCCTCGAGCTGCATAGCCCAGCAAACCCCAATTTAACCTAAGCCTATTCATGGGACAATTAAGATTGACCTATTAATCTACTAACTGTTAAGTCTTTGGAATGTGGGAGGAAACTGGAGCACCTGGAGAAAACCCTACTCAAGAGTTTTAAAACAGCAGTATCGAAGCAGTCGTTGAGCCTGGTGCAATGTGTTCTCAAGCGTTTGTATCTTTTGCCCGATGGGAAGGGGAAAGGAGATGATGATCCTGGTGAGAGGGGTCCTTGTATAATATGTTGACTGATGTGTTGAGCCAGCTGGAAGTGTAGATGTAATCAATGGAAGGAAGGCTGATTTTCATGAAGGACTGAGATTCATTCACAACAATCTTGGGCAGAGCAGTTGTGATACCAAATTATAATGCATCCAGACAGGATGTTTTCAGTGGTGCATCAGTACAAAATTGGTGAGGGTCATAGGGTCATTTCCTTAGTCTTCTGAGGAAATAGAGGTGCTGAATGTTTCCTACACCTTTTGAACTCACTGGGTTCAGTGGAATTTTTTATATACTATTCTGTAACAGGTTTTAAAAAAGTGATCTGCAAGTGTTTGGGTATTAATAAGAATAGCATCCAGTGGATTGGAAAGTCTAGTTTGACACTGTCAAATGTCTAAGGATCCCTGATTACTGGGAAATTTTACTGCATCAAGTTCAAAGTAAATTTATTATCAAAGTGCATATGTCACCATATACGACCCTGAGATTCATTTTCTTGCAGGCATTCACATTAAATACAAGAAACACAATAGAATCAATGACCAGTGAAAGACTGTACCTAACAAGGTGGTCAAGTGACCAATGTGCAAAAGATAACAAACCGCAAATCCAAAGAAAAAAAGTAATAATAAAAAGTAAGCAATAAATATCTGGAACATGAGATGAAGAGTCCAAAGGTTGTGGAAACAGTTCAGTGATGGAGCGAGTGAAGTTATCTCTTCTAGTTTAAGAGCTTGATGGTTAAGGGGTATTAACTTTTTCTGAACCTGGAGATGTGGATCTTGAGGCTTCTGTACCTTCTGGATGGCAGAAGCAAGAAGAGAGCATGGCCTGGATAATAGGGGTCACTGATGATTGATGCTGCTTTTCTGCAGAAGTGCTCCATGTAGATGCACTCAATGGTGCACATTAGATTTTCCAGCTCGGAAAAGCAAGAGTGCGTCAAGTCCGCTGCATCCAAGCATCCGTGCTGGATTAAAACATATTCTGCTATTTGAAGCCTTTGATGGGTAGAAATTTTTTAATATTTTTACATATGGGTATACTGTATATTAATATACAGGTTTCCCCCACTATCGAAAGGTAGAGCATTCCTATGAAATGGTTCATAAGCCAGAATGTCATAAAGTGAAGAAACAATTGCCATTTATTTATATGGGAAAAATTTGTAAGTGTTCGCAGGCCCAAAAAATAACCTACCAAATCATGCCAAATAACATATAAAACCTAAAATAACAGTAACATATAGTAAAAGCAGGAATGATATGATAAATACACAGCCTATACAAAGTAGAAATACTTTTCTGCAATAATTGCAGCGCTGTCTAGCGTAGCGAAAATCTCACACACGCACTCTCAACAGAAGCACTCTCTCCAATAACCTTTAAGCAATGAAGCTGCCAAATCATACCAAATAACACAAAAATACACAGCCTATATAAAAGAGAAATAATGTATGTACAGTGTAGTTACACTTACCAGAATCGGGAAGACAGTGAGCAAACTGATGTTGGTGTGTTAGGCTGAGTCGTTGGAGGCTGGGGTGGTGAGAGGTAGAGGAGACTGGGGTGTCATCTCATCGTCATGTGTTTCCATCAGGGCAGGCAGGTCACCTTCTATGTCTGCCTGCCTCAATGTTGAAGGTCGAAGTTCATCATCTGCTGTGGCTGATGTGGAAGGCATCGTGCATTTTTCTATCATACAGTTCTTTGTAAGCACTCAAACCATCCTGCAAATATGCTCTAAACCTACATATCCTTTCAAAATTAAAGTCATACTTTTCTGCAATCATTGCAGCGTTGTCAATCGCAGCAAAAATCTCACGCAATTGCTTCACGTTCAGTTCCTGGATGACTTCACTTTCGGGCCATTCACTACTGCATTTGGTTTCGATTGTTACCCTTTCCTCTTGCAATTGCATCAGCTCTTCATCTATCAGTTCTTGGTCATGGGGTGCCAAACCCTCTTCAACATCATCTTCATCAACTTCCACAAACCAAACTCATTATGTCCTTACTTCGTTCACCACGATCGAAACGCTTAATTCTGTCAAGTTTTACGCTAAGTGTAACACCCTTACGAGCTCTTCTAGGCTTTTCCGATACCTGAGAACTCACCTTGCTAATGGATGCACAAAATAAATGGACATAAAGCACAGATGCTCACAGGCACGTGTTTAAGCATTGGCGGCTTGAATGCAGTTCCGGGGGAGGAGCTTGGCTGCTCAGGGCATGCGCTGCCTTTTATCATAATAGTGATTACACCTTCTGTTAGTGAAAATGGGTAACTAATGTAGGTCTTCCATACAGCAAGATGTCATAAAGTGAACGTTCGAAAAATGGGGGCCACCTGTAGCTCTGAAAAGAACTAAATTCAAAGGATGGTTTTCACTATTTCTAAAGGTTACAATGTATATTCCACCTGTAAGTAAGCTAAACTCATGTTTTAATTTATAAGCTGGACCAGCGTACTTTTGTAGTGTTAATATATGTGGAGAGGAAAATTGTATTCACAGAAAACCAAAATCTAAAGTTTTTGGAAATGGTACCCCTCAACCATCAGGCTTTTGAACCAGTGGACATAGCTTCATTAAACTTCACTTGCTCATCACTGAACTGTCCCATAACCTATCGACTTGCTTTCAAGAACTCGTCATCTTGTATTCTCTATTTATTGCTTATTTGTTTTCTCTTTTGTATTTGCACAGTTTCATGTCTTTTCCACATTAGTTGGCTGTGGTCTTTCATTGATTCTATTATGGTCGTTAGATTTATGAGTATGCTCACAAGAGAATAAGTCTCTGGGTTGTATATGGTGACATGTATGTACTTGATAATAAATCTACTTTGAACATGCATACTTTTATATGTATTCTTTCTCTGCTGAATTTTAAGATGGAAAGAAATTAAATTTGAAACTTCTGTTTAAAGGACTTCACAACAAATTGATTTTGAAATCCTACAGGCTGCTTTGAGGGTCCATTATTAAGGGGGTGATGGTGGCAGAGAATTTGCATATACTCAGAATGATTGGATTTTTTTTGGGGATGTTGATGCAAGAGTATTTACTTTCCTTTAGTAAATAGGTGTCATCAGATCTTATTAGTTTTATTAAACTGGGTTGGTAATTGGGGCCAGTGGGTGGTGAAGTTTGTGCATTATGCAATGCCTCATTCCCTGAATATTGTAGTTGTTTTGGTGTTCTTTGCAATTTTTCAAGACAGATAAAGTAACGTATAATGATGAAAAGGGCTTTTGGCATGCTGGCCTTTATTGGTCAGGGTATTGAGTATCAAAAGTGAGATGTTATTTTGCAGCTGTACAAGATATTGGTAATACTCCACACCCGGAGTATTGTTCATTGTTCTTAGTTTTGGTCACAATGTTATAGGAAAGATGCTATAAAGCTGAAAAGAGTAAATAAAATATTTGAGGATGTTCCCTGAACTCAAGGGCAGGCTGGGAATTTATTTCATGAAGCATAGGAGACTGTGAAGTATTCTTAGAGGTACGTAAAATCATCAGGAACACAAAATCCAGAGTTTTTTCCCAGGATTGGGGAATCAAGAACTAGAGAACATTAGTTCAAGGTGAGAGCAGAAAAAAATAATAGGAACCTGGATGGCAACACTTTCACACAGAGAGTGATGTACATATGCAGTGAGCTGCCAGAGATGTGGTTATGGTAAGTACAATAACAGCTTTTAAAAGGCATTTGCACAATTACATGGACTGAAAAGATTAGAGGATACATATCAATTGCTGGTAAATGGGACTATCTGAGATGGGCATCTTGATCAGCGTGGACAAGTTGAGCTGAAGGGCTAGTTTCTGTACTGAATGACAATATTGTGACAGGCCTGCATTTTAGGGTTAGGCTTTGCTAATTGTGGTTAAATGTATTCATGAGGGAATTTGAGCACTGATGCCTTTAGTACTTCCTCCCTCCTAGCCATTTTTTAATTTGAAAAAGGGGAATAAGAGTGAAAACAGAGTCACTGCTAGAAATAGGTTGAGATTAAACCACAACAAAATAGTTCCATTGTAATTTTATTTGAGACCAACCATATCGTCTGTAAGGCAGAGTGCCAAAAGCCGTGGCAAGCCGTTTTGTGGCAGCAGGTCCCAGCAGCGGTTAAAATGAGCACAATAGCTTTTAAAAGTTACAGATGTTCTTGAAAGCTTCAAGTTGATATTTTGAATTGCCTTTAATGTCAATGCTATTTCACTGTTGAAAGAACCCTTCTAACCTCTTGAATTTCGCTTCATTTCCACTCTAAATCCTTCTTGAACCTCATCTTTTCGACAAAGCCTTCAGTGGTCCCATAAAACTGTCAAAAGAACTCAAGAATAACAATTTGCCATTTGAAATTTTACTATTTTGAATTAGCAATATTGATTTATGTTGTATGAAATTGACAGTGAAGTCAAATAAACCACCAGGAAAAATTGGTGTAAGTAGCATGAAATTTTAGATTTAGTTTCTTCAGAGCAAAAGCTGTGCTTAAAGAGCTCACTTATATACTCCAGAAATTTTCAGTAGGTTTACCCAATAAATGAAAAGTGGGTTTCAATTGGTTTAGTAAAGAAGTCAGTTTTGTAAAGTTTAGATGTTCTGCCAACTTATAGTGATTTTGTGGTTTACTGCTTATTGACCAGCATTCTATTTAAATTATTTTATTGTCTACTAATAATTAAGTATCTTTTTCTGCTGAGTGATCTTAATTGACTTGATTTAGCAAAAGTGTAGGAGCCTGTAAGTAGCATATAAAATCGTTACATTGTGGCGGCTCATTTCCTAGCGTATGCGAACCGACTCACAATTAGATAGCCTACGGGGGTTTGCGAGCACAGAGCTTTGGAGCCTCTTCGCCATGGGGGGCCGGTTGACAGAGGCTTAAAAGTGAGGCTGAAGTTTTCGAATAAAGTTTTTCCTTCGACTGCAGTTACCGACTCCGTGTCGTAATTTTAGCGCTGTTTGTAGCACACCGCTACAATTGGTGACCCCGACGGTCCAAACGATTTTTGGACCAGAAATGACCGACGCCGCCTCTGTTCATGCGGTTTCGTTGAAACTGCCGGGTTTCTGGACACAGCGACCGAACCTATGGTTCCAGCAAGCCGAAGCCCAATTCCACGTTCGCCGGATCACCTCAGAAGACACCCGCTACTACTACGTGGTGGGCTCCCTCGACCAGGACACAGCTGCCCAGGTCGCGGAGTTCGTACAGTCGCCCCCGACAGACGGCAAGTACACGGAATTCAAAGCTCTGCTCCTCAGGATTTTCGGACTCTCACGGCGCGAGCGGGCTGCCCGTTTACTGCACCTGGATGGCTTGGGCGACAGACCTCCATCGGCTTTAATGAACGAGATGTTGTCTCTGGCCGAGGGACACACAGGCCTCATGTTTGAGCAGGCATTCCTGGAGCAGCTGCCCGAGGACATCCGCCTGCTGCTGTCCGACGCGGATTTCAGTGACCCCCGGAAGGTGGCAGCCCGGGCGGACTTGCTGTGGAACGCCAAAAAGGTGAGCGGGGCGTCCATCGCACAGATCTCCCAGCCACGCTCCCGGCAGCAAACCAGTCCAGGCCCGGCCGCAGAGCCCACTAACCCCCGGCCCAATGACCACTGGTGCTTCTACCACCAGCGGTGGGGCGCAGAAGCCCGCCGTTGCCGCCCGCCCTGCAAGTTCCCGGGAAACGCCAGGGCCAGCCGCCGCTGATGGCTACGGCGGCTGGCCATCGGGATAGCCTCCTGTATGTGTGGGATAGCAGGTCGGGACGCCGCTTTTTAGTCGATACTGGGGCTGAGGTCAGCGTTTTACCTCCGACAAGTTACGACACTCGCAGCAGGGCACCGGGTCCCCCCCTGAGGGCCGTGAATGGCAGCACAGTAAGGACCTATGGCACCCGTCAGGTGCAGCTACAGTTCGGCCCCAGCCAGTTCACGTGGGACTTCACACTGGCCGCCGTAGCCCAACCGCTTCTGGGTGCGGATTTTTTGCGAGCTCACAGCCTGCTGGTTGACCTGCCCAGGAAGAGACTGGTACACGCCGAGACCTTTCAGACGTTCTCCCTGGGCGCGGCCCAGTTGCCAGCCCCTCACCTCGGCTCCATCACGCTGTCCGACAACGACTTCACCAGGGTCCTGGCGGAGTTCCCATCGGTTCTGGCACCGCAGTTCACAGCAGCCATGCCCAGGCATGGCGTACAGCACCACATCCCGACACAGGGACCACCCCTCCATGCCCGTGCTCGGCGGCTTCCCCCGGACAAGCTCCGACTGGCGAAGGAGGAGTTCCAGAGAATGGAGGAATTGGGGATCATCCGGCGGTCCGACAGCCCCTGGGCTTCCCCCCTGCACATGGTGCCCAAAGCGACGGGGGGCTGGAGACCGTGCGGCGACTACCGCAGGCTGAACGAGGCTACCACACCGGACCGCTACCCTGTGCCGCACATTCAGGACTTTGCGGCAAACCTGCACGGCGCCCGGATCTTCTCCAAGGTCGACCTTGTCCGAGGGTACCATCAAATCCCGATGCATCCTGACGACGTCCCCAAGACGGCTCTCATCACCCCGTTTGGCCTCTTCGAGTTCCTCCGCATGCCGTTCGGCCTGAAGAATGCCGCACAGACGTTCCAGCGGTTAATGGACGCGGTGGGACGGGACCTGGACTTCGCGTTCATCTATTTGGATGACATCCTCATAGCCAGCGGCAGTCGTCAGGAGCATCTGTCCCACCTCCGTCAACTCTGCGCCCGACTGAGTGAGTACGGTCTTACAATTAACCCTGCCAAATGCCAGTTCGGACTTGATACCATTGACTTCCTGGGCCACAGGATTACTAAAGACGGGGCAACCCCTCTGCCCGCTAAGGTAGATGCGGTCCGCCACTTCCCCCGACCCACCACGGTCAAAGGCCTTCAGGAATTCGTAGGTATGGTCAATTTCTACCGCCGCTTCCTCCCTTCAGCTGCCCGGATCATGCGCCCCCTGTTCGCCCTGATGTCGGGTCCGAGCAAGGACATTACCTGGGACGAGGAGTCCGCCGCCGCTTTCGTTCAAACGAAGGAAGCTTTGGCTGACGCCGCAATGCTAGTACATCCCAGAATGGACACTCCTACCGCCCTCACAGTGGACGCATCAAACACGGCAGTCGGTGGGGTGCTGGAGCAGCTCATCGCAGGTCGCTGGCAACCCCTGGCGTTTTTCAGCAAACACCTGCGGCCACCCGAGCTCAAGTACAGTGCTTTTGACCGGGAACTGTTGGCGCTCTACCTGGCAATCCGGCATTTCAGGTACTTCCTAGAAGGTCGGCCCTTCACCGCGTTCACGGACCACAAACCGCTTACCTTTGCGTTTACGAAAGCATCCGACCCCTGGTCATCCCGCCAGCAACGCCACCTGTCCTACATCTCTGAATACACAACGGATGTCCGGCACGTCTCGGGTAAGGACAATGTCGTGGCGGATGCGCTCTCTCGCCCTACCGTTCATGCCCTTTCCCAAGGGGTAGACTTTGAGGCACTGGCAGAGGCACAGCAGGTAGATGAGGAGATTCCGAGTTACAGGACTGCAGTCTCTGGTTTGCAGCTCCAGGACTTCCCCGTGGGCCCCGGTGAGAGGACCCTACTCTGTGACGTCGCCACCAACCAGCCCCGTCCGGTCGTCCCCGCAGCCTGGCGGCGACGGGTTTTCGACTCCATTCATAACTTGGCGCATCCCTCCATCCGGACAACTGTCCGGATGGTTTCCAGCAGGTTCGTTTGGCACGGACTCCGCAAACAGGTCAGTGAATGGGCCAGGACGTGCATGCACTGCCAGACGGCCAAGGTTCAGCGGCACACCAAAGCCCCACCGCAGCAGTTCCATCCCACCCACCGGCGTTTCGACCACATTCATGTGGATATCGTGGGCCCCCTGCCAGTGTCGCGCGGAGCGCGTTACCTCCTGACTATCGTGGACCGGTTCACAAGATGGCCAGAGGCGGTCCCGCTCACCGACACCACCTCCGAATCTTGCGCCCGAGCCCTGATCGCCACCTGGATATCCCGCTTTGGTGTACCAGCCCACATTACCTCCGACAGAGGCGCCCAGTTCACCTCCAGCCTGTGGTCAGCTATGGCCAGCCTTTTGGGGACTCAGCTGCACCACACCACTGCCTACCACCCACAGTCGAACGGGCTAGTGGAGCGTTTCCACCGTCACCTGAAGTCGGCCCTCATGGCCCGCCTGCGAGGAGCCAACTGGGCGGACGAGCTTCCCTGGGTCCTTCTCGGCATCCGCACAGCGCCCAAGGACGACCTGCACGCCTCGTCGGCCGAGTTGGTATACGGCGCGCCCCTGGCCGTCCCCGGGGAGTTCCTACCAGCCCCGAGGGGGCAAGAGGAAGAACCCGCTGCAGTCCTGGGCAGACTTCGCGAGAAGCTCGGTAACCTGGCCCCCATACCCACTTCACAGCATGGGCGGCACCCGACCTGCGTACCCAAAGACCTACGGAACTGTAAGTTTGTGTTTGTACGAAGGGGCGGGCATCGGCCACCGCTGCAGCGGCCATACGAGGGGCCGTTTACGGTGCTCCGGAACAACGGGTCCACGTTCGTGCTGGACGTTGGGGGGAAGGAGGAGGTTTTCACGGTGGACCGCCTCAAGCCGGCCCATGTGGACCTGGCGCAACCGGCCGAGTTTCCGGCGCCTCGGCGCAGAGGCCGACCTCCCAAGCAGGTTCTGGCCCAGGCTGTGGACATTGGGGGGTGTATCGCCGGTTCTGGGGGGGGGTTATGTGGCGGCTCATTTCCTAGCGTATGCGAACCGACTCACAATTAGATAGCCTACGGGGGTTTGCGAGCACAGAGCTTTGGAGCCTCTTCGCCATGGGGGGCCGGTTGACAGAGGCTTAAAAGTGAGGCTGAAGTTTTCGAATAAAGTTTTTCCTTCGACTGCAGTTACCGACTCCGTGTCGTAATTTTAGCGCTGTTTGTAGCACACCGCTACAACATCATTCAATAGCACTAGAACAACTTGGACTTGGGCTTTTTTGGTTTAATAGCTGGAGTTGAATTAAATGGGTGACTTGCATTAAGTGCCTTTCGAGTCAGATTTTTGCTTGGCAATTTCTTCTTTGCTGACAGCACTGGCAATCATTTTTGCCCCATATGTGAAAAGTTATTAAATATATATTGAATTTTTACTCCACTTAATTCCTCCTAATGAATGTATTATGAATGAGGGGATGTACTACAGGAACTAATTATATAGATTGTTGCTTTTGTAAATTTGTCTCAAGATATTGGCTTCTGATAACTTGTTTGTTCTAATATAATTCTGGTTTTGTTTTCTCATATTTGGTTTACATAGGTGCTGAAGAGAAGATTTTGGAAGAATTTAAAGAAACTCATAATCCTGATGCACCAGATTTTCAGCTTCAAGCTATGATTCAAGCTGCTGGTAAGCTAGTGCTGATTGACAAGTTGCTGCCAAAACTGAAGGCTGGTGGCCACAAGGTGCTTATATTTTCCCAGATGGTGCGCTGCTTGGATATTCTTGAGGACTACCTCATTCAGAGAAGGTGAGACTAGTGGTGTTCTAAATGAAAATTATTAATTGATGCCTGTGAGTTGGTCCAAAAACTAAAATTTTAATACGTTGTTTATTTAAAGAAGCACAATATCAGATCTGTGCTGTTGAAGTAAAAAATATCAAGTAATAAACTTAGTACCTTTCAGTGCTACTTTAAGAAGTTAGGGTGCCTTTTCATGACTGCTTGCTAATTTTGTAACTGCACAAGTCCAGCATTTGAATTGGGGAATAGATTTGAAGCTTTAATGTTATTTATTTTTCCCTTATGAGATTGGATATTCATTAGCTTAATTTCCAATCCCTACATCCACAGTAATAATTTGAGTTCCTTTAAATCTGACAATGTACAGTATGCTGTTGAAATACATCATTAAACTTTTATCATGCAGCATAAAAGGCAAATGGAACAAAAATAATTCTCATTGTGTCCAATTTAAACTTCAATGTTCTTAAAGTTGCCTTATGATATTGTGGGCAAATTAATAGTTTTTCTTGGTTGCAAAACAGGAAACCACTAAGAATTGCATGAAATTAACTGATGGATGCTTAAAGTATGCAAAACAACTTGTATTTGTAGTTTCTCAGATAAAAGTACAGGTTTAATATAAGATTATCGATAATGAAAAGCATATGGAAAAGACTATGATGAACTGTTAAGATGGTCCAGGACAAAAAAAAAACTTGTAGTTTTTTTTAATCAAATTAGCAGGACTGCAGAGGTGAAAAAGTCACAAAACTAATTTTCAACATTGGTACATTATAAAGTTGCACCAGCTGTGCTCCTTTGTGATTTTTACAGTTTTGTCTTTGCTGTGTTGAAGGACTGCATGGTGAGAAGGTCTGCTTTAGGCTGGTACAAGCATTGTTTCCAGTTTGGAATATGTTTACTTTTTGCTTTAGGGGGATGTACATTTTATAGTTGATTGCAAAATGAGGTGTAAAATACAATAAAAACTCAAATATGTTATTGCCCCTGGAATGCATTTTGCACTTCCCTGTACCCATTTTTTTTAAATGGAAGTATTTATTGACTAATTTATTTTAGCCAGAAAGTGTTAAAGTTGTGTGCAGATAAAGCTCAGACCAAAGTTTCTCAAGAACCTTGGTAAGTTTGCTCAAAATACTCTTTTTAAAACCCGAGGAAACAAAAAATGTGTTTACATTTTGTAAAAGAAAGCAAAGAATGGAAAATTATTTCAAATTTCTTGCATTCGTCAATCTTGATATTTAAGGACAAAAAAACAAATGCAGGAAAAAACAGTAAATTGCATCTGTGTAAAGAGAAACCAGTGAATGTTTAGTGATAATGACCCCTCTTCAGAACTCCCTCTTTCCAAAGGCGCTGCTCAACCAGCTGAGTTGTTCCATTATTTGTTTTTGCGTCAAATTCCAGCATCTGTAGTTCTGTTTTCCATTAATTGACAAGAGAATTAACTGATCATCCTCACTGTGGCTTTGCATTTACTCAAGACATACTAGGAAATGATATTTTGGTAGAAGTTAATGTAAGCTGCTATTAAAAGTATAACAGGAGCTCCTATTGAATAGAACAAGATGTATCAAGACTTTTCAAGTAGTAGGCGTCAACAATGCTAACTGTTTTGGCCTTAAATTGATATATTATTAAAGATGGTAAAACTATGACAATTTCTACACTCCATGTCCCTATAAAAATGTTGGATATGAGGAGACCTTTGTCCATTTTTAGTCTGTCCTTTACAGTTCTGATAACTCAAGGTTCATAATGCAGGCAATTCTTACACACCACTATGGAAATCTTTCATGTGTAAATCAGGTGAAATACTCCCCTCAAATTCAGACAGATAAATGGCAAACTTGGTGATGCATATCAAGTGCTTATTCTTTAAAAAAAAATGTTGACAGTTAAAATAGAAGTAAAATTTGAAGATGTTCTCTATCGAGAAGTTTCTTAAATGTTTATAATACTATATTAAGGCGACACCAATGATGTGTTGTAGTTGAATTTGAGTATACAAAGATATTGTTGTGTTCAAAATCTAATGATCAGGGCATTTAAAATTCTTCCTTTTATGGAAAGTTTAAAATTTTTTTTCATTCCTGGGAAGAACAGCCTGCCTTGCCCATTCCAAATTGCCAAAGCTAGGAGAGGGTGATGGGGGAGGGGGAGCTTCTACGTGCACCATAAATATTAACAAAATCTGGCAAGTAGCAGCTTTTGAACTTTGATACAGTATATTAGCTGAATGTTAATTTTTAATCCAAAAATTACTTTCCAGACACCTGTATGAGCGCATTGATGGTCGTGTGAGGGGGAATCTTCGACAGGCAGCAATAGATCGTTTCTCAAAACCTGACTCGGATCGTTTTGTTTTCCTGCTCTGCACTCGTGCTGGAGGTTTAGGGATTAACCTTACTGCTGCTGACACCTGCATCATCTTTGATTCTGACTGGAACCCACAAAATGATCTCCAGGTGAGAATTGTTTGCAGATTTCCATTTGTCTGATGATGTTTTAGCAAGATGCTATATCCTGACGATAGATTGACATTGTCTACTAAAAAATGTTCCATTCCAACCAGGCTCAAGCTCGCTGTCACAGAATTGGGCAAAGTAAAGCAGTGAAGGTATATAGATTAATAACAAGGAATTCTTATGAAAGAGAGATGTTTGATAAAGCCAGTCTTAAGCTTGGATTGGACAAAGCTGTTCTACAATCAATGAGTGGACGAGAAAATAGTGCTAATGGGGTATGCATTTTTGTATAATGTTTCACTGTTTCAAACTAAATTTCTCAAGCAATTGGATTTGTAAGTAGCTTGAATATTAAGAGCACTATTTAAAATTTAAAATATGCAGATGCAGCAACTCTCCAAAAAGGAAATTGAGGATCTTCTGAGGAAAGGAGCATATGGTGCCCTGATGGATGAAGAAGATGAAGGGTCAAAATTCTGTGAGGAAGATATTGACCAGATTCTTTTAAGACGTACTCATACAATTACTATAGAGTCTGAAGGAAAAGGGTCTACTTTTGCCAAGGTAAATATAGTTAACCAAGAATAAATCTGGAGATGTGTTAGAAGCATATCAAAAAACGTACAAAGATCAAGATACTAAATAAAGTTGCTGTGAAATAAATTGCGTAGAATCCTCATAACAATAAGATTTTGTTTTATTCAGGCTAGCTTTGTGGCTTCAGGGAATAGAACAGATATTTCCCTTGATGATCCTAACTTTTGGCAAAAGTGGGCAAAGAAAGCAGAACTGGATATTGATGCAATAAATGGAAGGGTAAGCAACATTGAGTCTTGTGTATCATACTTTAAAAATAAAAAGCTGATTGATATATTTTGGCTCATGTGTGCTGTTTCCTGTTGTAGAACAATTTGGTGATTGATACGCCAAGAGTAAGAAAGCAAACAAGACACTACAATGCTATCAAGGAAGATGAACTAATGGAATTTTCTGATTTGGAAAGCGAGTCTGAAGAAAAAACTGGGAAGCCTCGTAGACCACAGGACAGGTCCCATGGTTATCCAAGGACTGAGTGTTTTAGAGTGGAGAAGAACCTGTTGGTATATGGGTGAGTTACAGAATGCATTGAAGTGAGAACTCCCAATTTATAAATTATGTCCTCTCCCTGGATGGTTTTCTTAGAGGGCTGTCAGCTTATATTTATATACACCAGGATGCAATGAAAGTCCTTGATTGCATGGAAGTTCACAGGGTAAACAGTGTATATTATAATAATCAATACACCAATAAATACAATGACAAGCTTTTATTGGGTGTAGAAATTGCAGTGTAATTGAAGTAGTGCAAAAAGAAATGCTAAAGTGACAATAACAGAATAATGGAGAGGTAGTGGTAAGAGTCCAAGAACATGGCACCACCAAGAAGGGAATGTGAAATAAATCAGTTTTGAATACTGATCCTTAGCAATTTACCAGGAAGTAAACAAACTGATTGCTGAGGTCTTTATTTTATCTTCTGCAAGCATAATATCATGTTCCCATTTTTCACACCTTATAATCATTAGCCATAAAGAATGAGCTGATCTGCATGAATTGGACAATAATAACTGAGAAGTATCACTGTTAACTTCAGGACTATAGAGAAGACAACTTGTACAGCAGTCAGTTTCAGCAAGTATGGCTCTGTGCCTAATGCAGCCAGAAATGCTCTTTTAAAAGGTGCCAAAAAATTTTCACTGTGATCTTCCACTCAGCAGTTTGTTTGAACCTTCTGTCTTTGTTTGATTGCATATCTACTGAAAGCCATAATTTGGTTAACTTATAGAGAAGTGTACCAGTTTTACTTCAGCCTGTGATCAAGGGGAAGCGTTAACTGCAAAAGCCCAAAGTACAACATGGATAAATACTAGACCACTTTTTAAGACAGTTTAAATAAAAATGGGATTTTCCTGTATTTGAGCTACTGTGCACTGACATTCCTTCCAATTGAAATGATCGGCCTGCTGGACTTGCACAGATTGTACAGGAAGATTTTTTTGCGTAAGGCTGGGAAATCTCTGAAAGTTTAGACTTCCTCCCTTGGTTTCATGAGGAGTCCACCAGAAGAATGCCGTTGTCTCTGGGTCAAAGGTCAGCCAATCAAAAGTTCAGAACTTCCACTTTCCTGTGGAATTCCTGACCTTGCATTTGTTAATATGGAAACACTCTAGCAGTTACAGGCATAACTTAATTGTAAGATGAACATGAGTATTTTTCTCCCTCAAAGAAAGAAAAGGTAAATAATATGCAGAGGGAGGTTTATGCATAATATGCAGGTTTATTGTTCATTATAATTATTTGCGTAACGAACATGCAAGTACACCAAGCAGATAAGCAGGCAAATTATATGGTGGTCTTTACTGTAAAGGAATTGGACTTCAAAGGTAATGGAATCCTTATTGGATATAATATCATTACTATTTGGAGTACACATTTTCATAGAGAATTCATAGGTCTTGTATTTTGTGTAAGATGAATTTACTAGATATATTTCAGGGATCAGATTTAATCTGTGAAAAGAGAAATCAAGAAAAATTGGCTAGATTTGAAGCTAAATAAAATATAGTAGTAGTAGCTCTTTAAGCCACTCAGTTATTCAGCAAAATCATACCATTTACATACTCTATCCCACACAGAAATTGATTTATTCTTATTTTATGAATCAGTGGCCATGACTCCACAATAGGGCAGAGATGGTGCTTGAGCTGTGCTTAGCACTGCAATTATGAGAGAGAGTACAGCAATGGGCTAAGCATATATTCTTGAGGTGCACCTGTGTTGAGTGTCTCTGAGGAGGAGTTCTTATCACTGATCCATGCCAGTCGTGACTTCATCGAGGAAGTCGAGGATCCATTTGCAGGAGGTTCAGATTTCAAGGTTTAAAAGCTTGGCGAATAATATCAAGGGGTTAATTGTATTGAATACTGAGCAATAATCAAGCAAGAGTCAATTCCAACTACAACCAAAGAAGGAATTCATTATGATAAACAAGAGAAAATCTGCAGATGCTGGAAATCCAAGCAACACACACAAAATGCTGAAGGAACTCAGCAGGCCAGGCAGCATCTAAGGAAAAGAGTACAGTAAATGTTTCAGCAGAACTCATTATGAAAGATCTGATTGTCACTAGTCAATATTAGTTGAGACTCTTGGGCACCGGTATGATTACTGCCCTTTTGAAGCAGGCTGGAGCCTCCCATTACAGCAGGGCGAGATTGAAGGTGGCACTCCAGACAGTCGGTCGGCACAGGTTTTCAGTACCTGGCTCACACTCACCCACTTACATTTGACGAAGTTGGTGATAGCTGTGGCAGATTAAGATGCAAAGATAAATCCCTGAATACGGTCCAGTCCACTGATTCAGATGTTCCTTTGTCTCCATTGACCATACCTTCACAGTTCTCACCAATACTGCTCCAGTCCTCAGTCTCTGTCTATATGGTGGCGGTAAAAACATAGCCAGGTGATCAGATATGCCAAAATGTGGGCTTGGGATGGCACTGTAAACATTCTTGGTGGCGTAACTGTGATCAAATGTGTTGGCTTCTCTGGTTCTTGATGTGACATGTTGGTGGTAGTTTGTCAGAAGCTTGTCGTCCTGGTTGAAGTCTCTGCATGATTGGAAGGCATCAGGGTGTGCTGTCTCTTAGCTTTTGACAGGGATAGGTAAATGGGTATAGAAAAGTATTTATTTGGGAGAGAATGAATAAAGATATAATAGGCAAGAACTTGGGAGCATAAATTGGAAATGTACTCAGGGTTGCTGCACAATTTCATGGAGTTGTTAAGGTGCATGGTGTGTTGGTCAGGGGATTGAGTTCAATATCCATGCAGCTCTATAAAGCCCTGGTTAGACCACACTTGAAGTATTGCGCTGAATGTAGTGTCTTAGCCCAAAATGTCTAATGTTTATTAATTTCCATAGATCCTGCCTGAATTGCTGAGTTCCTCCAGCAATTTGTGTGTTGCTCTGAATTTCTAGTGTCAGCGTTCTCTCTTGTGTTTATGGCTTGGAGTATTGTGTTCAGTTCTGGTAGTGATGTTATAGGAAGGATGTGGACACTTCAGAGAGGATGTTTCCTGCGTGAGAGAACATGTCTTATGAAGATATGTTGAGCAAACTAGACTTTTTTCTCTTTGGTATAAAGGAGGTTGAGAGATGACTTGATAGAGGTGCTCAAAATAAGAGGCATAGATCAAGTGGTTGGGCTGAGACATTCTCCTCTCTCCCCCCTCCCCAATGCAACATGGCTAATAAAGGGGCACAATTTTAAGTTGATTGGAGGAATGTGTAGTGGGAATGTCAAAGGCAATATTTTTTTAACACAGAGGTGAGTGCATGGAACACCTACTACAGTTGCTGGTAGAGGCAGATACATTACAGGCATTTAAAACAGGCCAAAGGATAATCAAAAAATGGAGGGCTGTCTAGGAGGGAACGGTTAGATTGATCTTAGAATAGGATAGAAGGTCAGTGTAACAGGCTGAAAACCCTGTACTGTGTTGTACTGTTCCATGCTTTAAAAAAAGCTTGAGAGTGCAACCATGGAGGAACTGCAACCATGGAGGAACAGAAATAAACATAGTAACAAATTTTTTGGTTAGTGGAAAGCTTGAACAAAGTAGCTTCAAGGGTGTAGTCTTTTTGAAAGGCAAAAACCATTGCACTGAGAGATTTTGATGAATTATTAAATCAAAACTCAGTAAGATGTAAATGGAGACAAGATTCCAAGATGGCAGTTGAAGGCAGCAGTTGATCTGTGTATGCTGGGATTTATGGGATCTTGTGCATAAATTGGCTGTTACATTTGCTTGGTCAGTCCACCTAGTTTCAAATCTTCCTCACTTGCTTTCTGTTTGCTCTCTTTTGCCCTGAATTTTTTCACTGCCACTTCCTTGCCCACTCTCTGCTGTAGCTGCTATCCCTGTCCCACTTTCCTTTGCTCCAGCTGTGTTCTCATTCACTGCTTCCTCTTGCTCCCTTTTTCCTCAAAATCACTACCATCACCTCTGCCACCAAAACTTACTGATCTGGATGCCCTGGTGTACCCATTCAAAATCACTACCATTACCCATGTCACCAAAACTTACTGATCTGGGTGCATAGTCTACCCACTTGCACTGCTCCTACTTTCCCAAACCCTTCATTTTTCTTCTCAATTGGTCCACCTCTTCTCTGGTCCCCTTGATACCTACCGTATCAAAGTTGTACTGTATGAAGTGTACATGACTAAATGTAATTATTATTTTTTCCCCACAGTTGGGGCCGATGGAGTGACATACTATCACATGGTCGTTTTAAACGGCAGTTGACAGAACATGATGTGGAGACCATCTGCCGCACTATCCTTGTGTACTGCTTAAACCATTACAGAGGAGATGAGAAGATCAAAGGATTTATATGGGATCTGATTACTCCTACTGAGGATGGACAGACTCGAGCGCTGCAAAACCACTCGGGTATTTTTAAATTACTTTGATCAGATCTTGAGCTTCCAGGGAACATTTGTGAATGCCAAGAAGTTAAATAAGTAAATTTTAGTTACGAACCAGAAGAGAATGTTTCATAAATTTCAGCTGTAATAATAAAAAGAGGTATAGTGGCTGTGACATTTACCCCTTGAGCTGATTAATCAGATAATTAAATAATTACTGATACATCTCTACTCCTTTGATTTACACCCCTCGATACTCTTAAAGCTGTTGATTCTAATTTTAAATTTCTGTTGATGTGGCTTTCACAATCAATTGGGTGAAGTGCTTCGGTGAGGTTTTCAACAAGTTCCGTGCAGAAGAATAAAATGCTTAATTATTTAGCTGCTAATGACCATACATTAATTTTATGGTTATGATCTCTGTACTGAATTCTCACCAGAAAAATCAAAGCCATTTATCTATTTGAAATCCAGATAAGATCAATCAATTTTATTGACTTGAGAATGCTACCAAACTTTTGCACCTTGACCTCAGAATTTAGTCATTTAGGTCCTGACACAATTATGATAAATCTATACAATATCTTTGATGCCCAAAAATGAATCATAGCATAATACTGCACAGGCCTAACTTGTCCATGTCAAGCAAGATGCCTGTCTTAAGCTAATTCTATTTGCATGCATTTGGTCATGTCCCTCTAAACCTTTCCTATTCGTACACTGTTGTTATTGTACCTGCCTTGATTACTTCCCCCAGCAGCTTGAAAATTTGCCCCTCAGGTCCCTTGTAAAATAAATCTTATCCCTCCTGCCTTGAACAGCTGCCATCTAGTTTTTGATTGGCTCCCCTTGGAGAAAGGCTGTGTGCTTTTACCCTGTTTATTCCTTGAAGCGTAGGAGACTGAGAGGCGACCATATAAAGGTGTATAAAATCATGAAGGGCAAGAAGTACTGACCTTCCCAATCTTCATAACTCAGACAGTCAAGTCATCACAGCATTCTCATAAATTCTTGTGCTTCAGTGAAACTGAAACTGAATTCAGTCCTCCAGGCACCATCTGACAAGATGAGCAAAACTTGCTCAACATTTAATTTTTACTCTCATAAGAGAGACCAGTGTTTAATGAACATGTAATGATCTAAGTGTATGGATATTCAATCCTTCTGCTACTGCATGGTTACAACTCTCTCAATGTATCAGTAAATATTCCGATTTGTCTTTGTCTAATCCATAGTAAATGACCCCTCAGTTCATATTATAGAATTCGGGTCTATTACAGAAAGGATGTAAGTGCACAGGAAGAGGTACAAAATAGATTAACAGTTCTGGTTTAAATCCAGTTAATCTGTCAAATGGAACTGTTGTGAAAGATCAAACAGACTGGTTAGAGTTATTAGGTGATAAATGGATGTGTAAAAAAACTTCTGCAATTATGTGGTCCAAAGCTTGGAGTCATTAATAAATCATGAAATTCCATATCCAGAAAGCTGTATCAGGTGAATATGTGAGACCAGATGAGAGAGAAGATAGGGGAGGTGAAGAAGAAGCTGTGTTGTGATAGGTGGAATAGGTGAAGGGCAGATGAAAGAAGCAACGAGGTTAGGTATTTGTGGAATGAGGCTATCATGCATGTAACCATTGGCACTCAGGCAACGTATGAAATTTCTTAGTATAAGTTTTATACAACTATATTTCTGATTGCTGTATAACAAGGACGCTTTATCAACAGTCATTGCTAGAGAAAAAATAATTACTGTTAGTAA
This sequence comes from Hypanus sabinus, assembly GCF_030144855.1. NCBI lineage: Eukaryota > Metazoa > Chordata > Chondrichthyes > Myliobatiformes > Dasyatidae > Hypanus > Hypanus sabinus. The sequence continues at coordinate 174,087,410 of NC_082706.1, forward strand.
TTAAAAATCTAATAATTTTAGTGCAAAACCCCACCTTTTATGAAAAGTATACAGGTTTCCCCCGTAATCCGAAGGTAGAGCATTCCTATGAAACAGTTGGTAATCCGAAATGTCATAAAGCAAAGAAGCAATTAGCATTAATTTATATGGGAAAATTTTTTGAACATTCCCAGACACTAAAAAGATAACCTACCAAATCAAAGCAAATAACACATAAAACCTAAAATAACACTAACATATAGTAAAAGCAGGAATGATATAAATTTACACCCTATATAAAGTAGAAATATTGTGGGTACGGTGTAGTTTCACTTACCAAACTCGGGAAGGCAGCGACCAAAATCGATTTGGAGAGAATAAAAATCAGCATGTACACCCATACATACACACATGCACACTCACGTACACGTATACGCGTGTACATGCAAGCACAAACAACTGCCTGCACAAGGCTTTACAGTCATTGTAGTCTTTGTCGGGGTAAACACACGTATAAAGCGGGCGTCTTTATTTCGTAAAAGTGAAAATCCTCTTTGGTTAGCGAAAACAGGTACTAATGTAAGCCTTTCATAACAGCCAGTTGTCGTAAATCAAACGTTCAAAAAGCGGGGACCACCTGTACTGAGCTTGTTGAAATTTTTTTATTTTTTGTAAACAAACAGCATGATGAGGGAGGTTGAGGTGTCCAAATCAGGCACTATATTTTTAGTGAAGATTTGGACATAATGGGTAAAGTCTCATTTCAATAACAAAAAAAAGGTTATTTTAACCATAAAAGGACAATATGTTCTGATTAATTAACAATGAATATCAATTAAGTTATTGTACATTTGTTAAATGCCAGCATGCTAGTTTTAATATTACATCATCTAAGTATAATAAAATTCTTAGGATTTTCCTGCCATGTCACAAAAATTCATATTTATGGAAGCCCTTACATCACTGCTGTGTTGTTTAAAGTGATCTTGTTCCATGATTTACATTGTTATTCTGCTTTGTGTCTATCCATAATAGTGCCGTTTGATTTTTGAGTTTTACGCCATATTCTTGAGATCATGCTCACTGTTGTCCTTTTGAGTGTGACTACACTTCATTCTGCTCTTTCTTATTTTCCTGTATCCACACAATTACTAGTGGTGTCCCACATGAATTCCTACTTGGTTCCCTCCTGCACTACATATTCCGTCATGGGATGTGGGCATCGCTGACTAATTTTGGCCCTAATTGCATTCCAGTGGTGGATGTATGTCAGCTTTTTGAAATTCTGTAATCTTTCTGGAGGTAATTAAGTACCTGTAGTAGGCAAGGACTTCCAGAATTTTAATCTGGGCCAAAGAATTATAATCTGTGACAATGAAACAGCAGTATATTTCATGTCAAGATGGTGACACATGACTCCAGTCTCTAAATCGCCTGACTGGTCACTTTGCTTACTCTACTAATGTGATGAGGTTTACTCCGCTGAAGTATTCATAAATATGATGCCATCATTTTTAATTCACAAAATGCTGGAGGAACAGCAGGTCTGGCAGCATCTGCGGAAAGGAATAAAGAGTTCACATTTTGGGCTGAGATTTCTAATGATTTTTCTAATTCCTTCTGCTGATTATGTTCCTCTTGGCAGCTATCTTGAAATGTGAACTAGACCATTAGCAGTCTTGCTATCACATTTGATACTGAAGTGAGATTCAGACCATCACCAAGGCTGCTTATTTCCACGTTCAAAATATCTGCTGAAACCTTCACCCACCCACTTGTTGCCTCATCCGATGCCCTTCCTACTGCTTCTCATTGCAATTCTCAGTTAATGGCTATCAATTAAAAAGCATAGATTTTCTTGAGCTGTTACAACTTCACTAGGCTTTTGTCGTCAGTTTGAGATGTGAATCTGAAAGAGTGGGCAGAACAATTGGAGAGGCAACAACAGTCAGGAGAAAGTAGGTAGGACATCAAATAAAGGGAAAAGAAAATCAAGCTTGTTGAGAGGACCAAAGGGGAGAGAATGGAAAGAAAAGGAGCAAGAGATGCCATGATATACATACCTTGCTTGACCAGGATTGATAGAAAAGTGTGGATTTTAAGAACAGGTGAAGAAAAAACTGAGGAATCAGTGGAACCGATGAAGATAAACTGACAAAGTCAAAAAGGGTAAGCAGATAGTTTCCAGAAGCAGAAGTACAAATACTGATGGAGAGAGAACAAAAAAAATCAAGAAATAAAGATATTACAACAGCTGCATTGAGGAAGGAATAAAGAGATTAAAGCAAGAGCAATGCAATGAGTACATTTTATTTCAGGAAGTTGAAAACTATGCAATCTGTGCACTAATTAGTTTGTGGGTTTGTGTGTTCTGTGCTAGGATGATTGTAACTTGTACATTTGTTCTGATAGGTTTGTCTGCGCCAGTGCCTAGAGGGAGGAAAGGAAAGAAAGTTAAAAGCCAGTCCACTCAGCCGATCATGAAAAATGCTGATTGGCTTTCGAGCTGCAACCCAGATATCTTGCTGCACGATGATGGTTACAAGAAACACCTTAAACACCACTGCAACAAGTGAGTTTTAGTTACAGTTTGCGGGCAAAGTAAATATCAACTGAAGGAAGGATCTTGAATCTTATTTTCATTATTTTAAATTTAAGAGTTTAATCGTTTTTGACTCATTTGTACAATTCATTTGTATTTCTGATTAGTATTTTAATAAAGTGCCTTCTTGTTACTGTCTTCGGAAACTACTTCAGAAATGTGCATTAAATACTGCTTGAAAACCCATGTTTTCAATAAAGGTGTAAAATAGACCATTGTTTGTAGTGAGGCACTTGAAATTAGATTTTTGCATATCTATCTTTTTCAGCTACTAATGTAGCTGCTCATTATTCTAAACATAAAGCTGCTTCAGAAGATAGTATGCAACAGCTGAGGAAATTGCATGAGATAATGGAGCAGAACGCCTACTGCAAGCCATCTGCTCGGTTGTTTACAAACTTACTTGAACACTTCAGAAGCACTGGCAACATACACGTTAAACTTCACAAACTGAATTAGGCATTACTGAAAGAAATGTGTCTGGGCTGCACAGCACTGTGCTCAGTATGTTGAAAGTGGTTGCCAAGCATGGCTGTTGAAAGCCAGCAAAAGCACCACACAGAGGTGATTATATGCCACCATCTGTCATGCTTCAAGCCTACCATACAGCATAGCTAATCAGCCTTGGCAGAATGATGGATGAACAGAAGCAGCTGCCAAAAGCTAGTGTTGGCAAACAGTGCTAATGTTCAAACTTTCTTCCTCTACAGAGTCCTACTGCGGGTGCGGATGCTGTATTATTTGAGGCAGGAAGTGATAGGCGATGTAGCAGACAAGATATTTGATGGTGCAGATGCAAGGTCAGTGAAATGTGTCAGTGGGATCTTTATTGTGGTTTTTGATTGGTATGTAGACACAGAAAAAAAATTCCTTGATTTAAAGTAAGCCCCCATATTTAGTTTTGTTTAAAGAAAGATTTTCTAATAGTTGAATGTATTTGGTACTCTGGTACTCTGTCCAGCCTGAAATCTACAAATGGGGATTGTGGGTGATTGGCATGATTATTGTAAGATAGTGTTTTAAATAGCAGAATTAACAATCCTGCAAAGTTTATTTGAGTGTAAAAATTTTGATGAATCTAGTGCATTATTTGTGATGAACAATCTGGAGGCTTAAATGGTTAAAAACCAATTCCTTAGATGCAATCCAGTTCAAACTGATCTGGCACTACATTTCTGAGATAAATATTGGGGAAACGAGCCAGCAGTTTCTGTTGAAATTTCTAATTGGTTAAGTCTAAAATTTTGAGAATAAGAAACAAAGTTTACTGATTTGACTCTCTATTCATCATCCTTCAATGGAACATGTGGCCATGTAATGCTGAATTGATCTATAGCCTGGTGCCTTTTCTATCGGTCTGACTGCGCGCTGTTGCAAACTCAACTTGACAGATGATCCAAAATGGTTTTTGATGTTCATTTAATCTTTATCAATAGATATATTTTCATTAAAATCTAAGTTACGGTAAAATTTAAACAGATTTTTAATATGCAAGAACTTCTAGATCTTAAAATATGAATGGTGATAACCAGTTACCAGGTGGAGCACTGCCTAAAAAAAGTCCTTGCCAGGTTTGCTAATCATTCCTAGTGTTACTGATGTAAATTTAATTCAAAACTCGTTTTAGTCATATTGAATACTAAATTTGTTAAATCATAGGCTTATGAATTAAAAGTTTTCATATTGACCAGTGCCCTTTTAGTTTTCATGTCTCTCTGTCCATGTTTTTCCTGAGCAAGGATGTTCGAATGACACACACTTCATTATGTGACTCTGTACTCAGTAAGATGCAAATATAAAGTCCAATCCAAATCTGATAAACCTTGCAGATTTGCTTTTTACCAACTGATTGTAAGCTTGCCTATATACTTTAAATCAAAATGCAATATTAATGGAATTGAACAAACTTTGTCTTTAAGCTAATTCCAACATAATCATCATCAAATGCCACTTACGCCACTGGCATTTAGGGCAGCAATGGAGGTCCTCCATCTCCGTCTGTCCTTATCCATCTTCTCTATTGTGCTCCAGGTCATGAACTTGCCGAAGTTCAGGGCTTCCTTCATCCAGCCAGAAGCTTCCTCTCAGTCTTCAATGCTATCAGTTATACAAATCCCGAAGATATAAGATTCTTCATTGCTGTTTCCGTAACGATTTTTTTTAAACCATTTCGGATTATTAGTCCTGAGCTGAACCCTCGAACCTGGAGAATCTTAGCCAGACCTCTGCTAAAAGCACCAAGGCCCTGAGTCCAGCTAACATAACTTTCCGGTTCATTGAGGCACGCAAGCCACCAAACTCTGTGACAAGGTTGTGGTCCTCTTAGAGGATGCTTATTCCATCCAGTGTTTAAATTAATGAGGTGAAAAAAATAGACTTTTCATTACAAGACTCAGATGGATCGGCAGGCAATGTAATTGCTATATTTCAAAAGAAAGAATATCCGGAGAATTATAGAAATAAGAAAGTATTGAAGACTTCATCTTTCACTGTTTGGAATATCCTAAGCATTTAATTAAAGAAGAAAGTTAAGTTGGGTTTTTGTAATGTGATAGAGATCAGGGGCTGCTAATTGAAGAGAGAAACTGAGCTCACAGGTGGATAATTTGCAACAGATGAAGTGAGTTGGTTATCTGAAGTTGTAGAATTGAGGATCAAGTCTGGAAGATGATGAGGTTCTGTTCACCAAGCTTGTCTTGGTGTCATAAAAAAGGGGTTGCAGGTCACAGGTTAGAATGGATTCTTCGTATGTCATGAAGACCATGTTGTGAATACCAAATCCAGGACTCTTGAGTTGAAAAACATTCGTCAATTATTGCTACATTTGAAAGGTCTATTTGTGTTCTGGATAGTTAGAATGGAAAATATTAAATGATAGGTATGACATCTCCTGCAGCTGCACGACAATGAGCAAAAAGAAAGAGAATGGTTAGTGGAGGATGGAAGTCTGGACAAAGAACACCACGTCACACAGGCCTATCAATGCAGAAGCCAAGCATTAGCTCTCAAACTCATCCTCATATTTCCCTCCAGACCATGATCCCACAAATGAAAGTCAGGACATAGCCTCCCAGACCATCAGAAATCTCATTTTGTTGGGAGATTTACCCTCCATAGCACACCTCACTGTATCTTGTCAAAGATCCACAAGCAGTCTGGGCACAATTATAGTTTTGGCCTGCTTGGCCCCACTAAACCAATTTCTTCCTCTTTGATTCCATCCTTTCTCTCTGTCCTGTCCCTTCCCATCTATATCTTTGTGCCCTCCACATTGTTTTTTTCTGGTTTTCTTTGCCTTAACCATGAATATCCAATATTTCTACACTTCTCTTTCACAGTATTCTGAGAACCCCGCATTTGAATAAAGATCTCTTCATTTCCCCTGAATTGACTCATTCATCCAGCTGAATTCATCATCGCCTTGCCATCATGTCTTTAAACATCACTAAATATATAACTATGGGATTTGGTGTGGGCTCGATATTTGATGCTCCTTTGTGGGATAGTGCTTCATGCACTCAAATTTTTTTAAAAAGATCATGGCTTTAGCTGCTATTTTCCACCTTCATGTGGTCCATCCTTGACTTTTGGGGAGAATCCAGATAAAAATGCAGGTAAGTTATCTCATCAATACCTTCCTCCTACTTTGCAGTTTTTAAGGACTGCGTTCTTTTCTCACATAGGTGCCTCTGAAATCTGTCTTTTTAAACCTGGGCTTTAACTCTGCCGTA